>NC_135235.1:273094163-273394163 GCF_051348905.1 Ranitomeya variabilis | reverse complement strand
CACTGTACTCCATTCCTATTGAAATCGGACTTTTTTATTAATATGAGACTAGATTGATAACATTAAGTATTCTTAATGTAGGATCCATTTATGTGGGTTCATTACGCTTGAAATAATTGAGGATGGAAAAAGCAAACTATGACTATATGAAGATCAGAATTAACAGTCCATTATATTATGTAAATATTAGAAATTAATTGTTTGATAATTGTCAAAAAAGGAAATAAGTGAATGTTTATGGTTGCATATATAGACATGTATTGTCCAAAATTCCTGGAAAGTCAGATTGCAAATCACGGCAGGTGGTTGAGTGGGATTGAGGTCGGTAAGCAATTAGGAGCATACATATACAGAAGGGGAAATGTCATGGGACTGAATTTCTTTACAATTTAGTCTGGGGTCTAAATTTTGGAAGGGACTGATCTGAAGATTGTATTAACTTTGGGGACTGAATTATTTTAAGGCGTTTGTTATTGTGTTGGATTTAATTTAGGGGTCATACCTAGGGTCAGAATTACTTATGGGTTTTATCAAGGTGGGAATTTATTTAGGAGCCTAGTCTAGGGCTGAATTATCAGACTGGATATATTGAATAATTCTAGACAACAGTCAAAAATGGTGTTATGAACTAAGAGGGATCTTGCTCCTCCTAAAGCTGGAAATACACTTACGACAGCGGATGGCCGGGCTATTTGGCCAATGACAAGGCAATCTCCGGTTGCTGGGAATCTATTTAATGTTATTCCTTTCCTAGGCTAAAACCTGCATTTATGAGTAGGTGGGATCCTGTTGCAATTGAAACTGTCAAATTATGTGCTAAACATCTCCAGGCTTTAGCCTAGGAAAGAATTCACATTAAATAGGGTCCCAGCAACCAGAGATCGCCTTGTCATTGGCTGCTGGACATGCATAAATTGGCGAAATTATGTGCTAAGCACCTCCATTTTTTCTTATTATCTAGAGCAGTAATGCAATTCTAATTTCTTATGGAGGGTACAATATGTGAAATAAATGAATAAAGAAATAGGTAAAACACAAATGACAAAAAAGCAACTGCCTATCCAAATCACAGTTGCTATCCCCGCCCCTGTTGGAAAAAAAAGTGTCCTATTATATAAAAATAATTTAAAGAAAGGGTATCAAATTTTAAAATGTATTGTAGTGTTCCTTTATGATTGTAAAGAAAAAATGAGAAGAATGTGAAAAACAGACATTTCCGTTAAATTCTTTCCGATATTGCCAAAAAACTAAAGAAAAGGACGAAAACATAAAAATTAAACTTATGAAAAAAAAGTAAAGTATTTGAACATTCGAACAAGAAAGAAAATGTATATCTCTTTAAACCACATGAATGAAAAATACAGAAAATGTACTTGGTCAGGAACGGGGATAAATGGCCTGGTGCTGAACTGGTTAATTAATGTATATGTCATTGTATTCTGAAATCCAAATGTATCAAGTCAAAGCCATAGTGCCATTTACTCAACTTAAGTGACTTTATTGTGTACAAGCCTCATCCGTAAAACAGGACTTTGAAGGAGAGCCTAATAAAATGTTCTACTAATCAATGGTTGGCTTATAAATAGCCAATTAAAGCCTTCCATGCTTGTTTCCTTCACAGTCACCTCTTATTTATCACATAAGGTGAGGGGTCAGGGTGGGAAACTAGGTTAGCCGTTATATCAGAAATAATGATCGGCCTGATAATTAAAGTAACATCGCTGGAAGAGATGGCAGCTGGAAATTTAATTCTCACCTAATAACCGGATGTGACAATCCCTTAGCAGCAAACATACATGAGAGCCAAAGATCTACGGACTCCTGAATCTCAGATTGTAACGCAATATAGTAATTTACTAAAAATTTTGTGTAAACTCTTTTTTTGTAGAGGCTCATTCCCTTTTTTACGGCAATACATGTTTTTTGTACATATTTCAACCAAGAAATGTAAAAAATTAAAGTGAATTTTCAGATCCAATTAATTCTAAATGAGTTGTGTATAAATTTCCTCATATTCTTAAACTTTGACAACAGTGTAAGGAGATGAACAAATGAGAGATTTTCAGTTTGCGAGCTAATAGTGTCTCCAAATAGGCACCGCGATCTGCTTGTCAAATTTTGTAGCACAAGAGAAAGTAGCAAGAAATGCATCAGCAGGAACTGTAGGATGGGTAACCAGATCCGAGAGAAGTACCAAGTATCCAGATCCGAGTGAAGAACTGAGTAACTAGATCCGAGTGAAGAACCGAGTAACTACAGGTTGGGCCATTTATATGGATACACCTGGGTGGGCCATTTATAAAGTTGCATCCAAAATGGCCGACTTCAAAATGGCCGCCATGGTCACCACCCATCTTGAAAAGTTTTTCCCCTCCCATATACTAATGTGCCACAAACAGGAAGTTGATATCACCAACCATTCCTATTTTATTTAGGTGTATCCATATACATGCCCACCCAGGTTTATCCATATAAGTGGCCCACCCTGTAGATCTGCATGAGAAACCAAATAACCAGATCTGAGTTAAGAAGTGAGTAACTAGATGAGAATAACAAGATCGGAGTGAAGAACAGTGTAACCAGACCTGAATGAAGAACTGAGTAACTAGATCCACGTGAGGAACAGTATTACGAGAATTGAATAACCAGAGCTGAGAGAAGAACCAAGTAACCAGACCCAAGCCAAGTGCGCAGAGGGAAATGACTAGGCTGCAGGAGAGGGACGTTCATGTGAGCTGTAACTTCTGGTGTGGATGTACAACACAAAGGGGACTAGGGCCGTGCTTCTGAGACTATGGCGGCCAGTGCAACGGGTGTGCAAACTGACTGATTTTTAAAGGACTTGCAGCCTAAAGGCATAGCATCGTAGACTCCTGTTAGGGCCTGTACGAGAAGAGATGACCGTGGTGGGCCCAATAATACTGTGATGCACTTCTGGTCAAGGTATTAGGTCCAAGACACTCCTGACGATAATAGTATTCTCTTTACAAGTAAGCTGAGCAGCAACACTCAACGTCAAGCAGCAGCTGCAAAAGCAAACAAGATTTAAAAAGGATATTCAGAAGTTAGAATCAGGTCAAAGGCGCGCAACTAGATTACTACAAGGGATGGGAGGCCTCTAATATGATGAGAAGTTGGAAACATTGAGCTTGTTTAGCTTAGAAAAAAGATGTCTCAGAGGAGATCTCATTTATATCTATAAGTATATGTGTGGCCAGTACAAAACACACCATATTGAGGACTAGGGGACACTCATTACAGGTGGAAGAAAGGCGATTCCGGCAGATAAATAGGAAAGGGTTCTTTATAGTTAGAGCAGTCAGACTGTGGTATGCCGCCCACAGGAGGTAGTAATGGCCGACACTATAACAGCTTTTATACAAGGGCTGGATGATTTCCTCAGTACACATAACATTGTGGGTTATAGTTAAACTAGATGGCAGCCCGATTCTAAAGAATCGGGAGTCTAGAATCCATATATACTTTATTTATTCAAATGTAAGAATAATACAATTAATAAATAATAGTAAGAAAGAACAAAAAATGGCTGCACTCACCAGCTCTTGACAATTCTTGTTATTTAAGGTACAGTTACACAGGATCCATGAACATGCTTATGAGGGGAGGAATGAAAGACATCAGACAACAACTTTGCGTGTTGTGGCAAATGCCACAACAACGGTTCTTTGCTTAAGAACAATAATGTAAATAATAAATAATATGTATCAATAACTATGTATATTGGTATGTTCTATGACATTTTAAAATATTTCATTATTATGTGGAAAAGCTCTTAGTACCCATACTGGCGCATACTTGTGTGCCCATCAGGTATTTTCACAGTAATTTTACATCTGATGGGTTGGTATGAAACGTTTTTAATCATCTCTTGGGCTTAGCTAAGCCTTCATTTTAAATAATTCTAATAAGTACAACAGAAATAAAAGCCTTTTTGTGTATCCAAATTTTTTGTGTTTATTTTTACAGAAGTGTAAAATTTAAGAAATCAACGTTCATAGTACACCGATGGGCTAATATAAGCATGCCCATCAACCACGTCACGGTAGCCTTTGAACTGATGGGTCCTAACTAACTGATTCCTATTTCTTAATACTCAAACCTCTTTCACATCTGCATGTTTCTGATATTTGCAGAAGTAATGTTAAAAACAATACAACTTCCACACTTGGCACCAAAGAACTGACCTACAACACACTTTCAGCAAGTGCCATGCAATGTAGATGAAGCTTGGAGTTAACTTGCAGTAAATGCGGCAAACGCGACTTCGACAATTGCATTAAATGCAGCCACAACAAAAACACTGGTAAGTGGAGATTTTGTGGCGAAAACTGCAGAAACCACATGTGCCGCACCTGCCGCAAGTGAAGTACAAATTCCGTATACATTGCATGCAACTTACAGCAAGAGTGGCGTGGGTCAGCCCTTAGGCAGGAAGTGCAGAAATAGCCTTTTTTCCACCATAAATTCTCCAAATAGCAGAAAAATGTTGATGTGAAAGCAAAATCTCTATTCTTTCCCTATCTATCTAAATATGTACCTATCTATATATCTATTTCTATGTACAGAACACACCTGGAGATAGAGATGTGTGTGAACAGCCATCCCACCCGTCTCTTACCTGTTCACAAAAACCTCACCCTTTTTAAAAACAAAATGAAATCTCTCAGCAGCTATACTGCTGGAGCTTCAAATACAGGTTCCTATCACCAAATACAGGCATTTGGATGATACACATCTTACATCTTGTACTTAATGTGTGTTCTACTTACCTATAAAAATATGTATTGATATATCATATTTCTAAATTTATGTAGATATGATATAGAGTTATTAACCCTATATGCTAATGAGTACGTATGTTATATACGTATTTCCTACATAAGTACTTAAAATCTATATGTCTATGGCTACACTAATTTTTTTTTGTTTTTGTTTTTTTCCTTATCTCTATACATAGAATTTGCCTATTGCTGTCTATGTTATTAGAAAAACTGAATAATGAAAAAAAAGAAAAGTAACTTTAAACTAAAATATTTTTGTAGATAATATTACGTGTGAACACTTTAGTACTATCAGCCAATAATTGTCCTTGAAGTGGTGTATTAACCACTTTAACCCTCACATTGCAACATTGCTTCACCCTGGAAAAAGCAACATACAATTGACCATGGGCAAAAGCAGGTTCTGGTAGATAAATGCCAACTCGATGGAGGGTCTGGCCTTGAGATTTATTTATGGTCATTGCAAATGCGGGCTTGATGGGAAATTGTCTCCGTCTTAATTTAAAAGGTAATCCAGTCTCTGATGGACACAAATCAATTCGTGGAATGAATACCACATTTCCTGCTGCTGACCCACTAATTACTTTAGCCAGTATGATATTGGCATGTAAGGCAGTGACAATGAGCCGCGTACCATTGCAGAGGCCTTTGTTCGTGTTCAGATTACGTAATAACATGACAATGGTGCCAATTTTAAGTTTCAGCCGATGTGAAGGCATTCCAGTTGGTGTTAGTGAATTCAAAAACTCAAGTGGGTATTGATCGAGGTCATCAGCTTCATCAGGATCGATGGAATCATCACTGATATATTCAGTATAGTCACCTATCAATAAATCCATGACTTGGGAATTGACTTTCTCAACGTCCTCATTTTTTGGACATAAAATTGCATGAGATGCAGCTGTATTTATGCTTTCGGTGTCATTCACATCAATACAAAGATTATCTCCAAAAATTTCAATTATTAAAGAGCCAGTGCATACCATGTCTGGAGGAATTTCAATTACATCATCTCTAAGGTTATGTTCATTAGATAGTTCACCATTTCCCAGTTGAAGCAACCAACTGCTGTAGTGAGGATCAATGGAGCGCATGTTGTTAATAAGTGGCAGGCGAGTAAAATGTTGCCAGTGTTGTGAATATTTTATACAGCTCTCTACAACATCAGTTCTTGTCCCATGAGGGATGACAGGAAGACATTGTCTAAAGTCGCCTCCAAAAACAATCACTTTACCTCCAAACGGTGTTTTTTCTTTGTGAGCTACATTTGTTGTCATGACATCACGTAAAACTCTATCAATGACATGCAATGCATATTTGGATAGCATTGTGCACTCATCAATAATAAAAAGTTTAGTGCTGTGCAAATCTTTTGCTGCATCGGTATCATTCTTAATCCTGGAAACAGATGTTTCATTCACAGGAATTGGAATCCCATAAAGAGAATGAATGGTTCGTCCACCTTGTAGCAAGTTGGCGGCAATTCCAGTAGTGGCAGCAGGTGACACAATGTCTCCTTGTCCTCTTAGCTGATGTAGGAGTAGATGATATAGGTACGTTTTTCCACTGCCACCAGGACCATCAAGGAAAAAACACTTTGCTGTAGAATTAGTGTCTTCTAAAGCTTGAGTGATAGCATCAAAAGCAAAAAGTTGGTCCTCATTTAGAGTAGCTTTCATTTCAGCAGCTGCTGATAACTCATAATCTTTATCATACTGTGGGAGGAGGTGTTGTTTCTTGACTGGACGTGGCAAATTAAAATCAGTATAAGTTTTGCCATGAGCTTTAAGAACATGTTGGACATCTGTCATAGCATAGCCTTCACAATTGACACACTCCAGAGTGTCGGAGTGGTATGCATAGCAGTAGTCTTCTACAAAGTGTTCCTTAAATTCATCCCATAAGTCCCGAGGTTTAGCTGGAGGACCAAAAATACAAATGTAGGCAAACATGTCACGTAGCTGTGCTGGCATGTTGAGAATACTGGCATCAAGTAATGTATTTCTCCACAGACTATCATCAAATAGTAAGCCAAGAGCTAATGCCGCATCTTTGAAGGTTTCATGTGTGACTCCGTGTACAGTTTTTATGCTGTCAAAACTGGTTGCACCTTTGACATGTAACAATAACAATCTTAAATAGTAGCGTTCTTGGTCTTTCACACTGACAGTATACATTCGTCCAATCACAGAACCACCTGCTCGCTTTCTAACTTCCCAAGAACCTTCTTTCCAAACATAGTTTTCGGGAATTTCACGGTATAAATAAATATGAGCATGATAGTCGTTCTGATTAAGCTTGAAGTAGGCCATAAGTGTAGAATTTTGATGGAGCTTTTGTTTGATGTTTCCAATAGAGTCATCCTCATGAAAATAGAGTGGCTGAGAATGCGGTAGATGTACAGCAAGGCGAATGATGCTATGAGATTGTTTATGCATTGGATATGAGAATATTCGCCAAGCTGCCTCTGGTGCACTGACATATCTTGAATCCATGAATTGGTGTGTTTCATCATGTTGGATGTTAGTCTGGCAGATTTCAAGATTGGCTTTATCATGTCCTTTGTAGACGTATTTAAATAAATATTTCACAGCCTGAATGGAACCACAAACTTCGACATTTATATGGCACTTGTATTTTAATAGCAGGAACGGATTATATGGAACCACCCACGAATTGTCAATCATGTTAGAATGGTGTTGAAAAGATGGGCCAAAGTGTCTGCGATAAGTAGGATAGGCGTCCTTAGCTATGATGGTTCTTGGTTGCAAATCTTTAGGGAAACCTTTTGTACACTTCCCCAGATCCATACAGGGAGAATTTGGGTTGTGTTCTCCACACGGACCATGAATCATATGTTGGAGAACAATTTTATGGAGCTGAGGGTAGTGGGTAGGATTGGGAATTTCAGCCCACACTGTATTGTCTATGTCCTCCTCAGTCCTTAATTTGGAGTTGCTGTCCAGAATAATCAAAATGTGAGCGTGTGGAAGGCCACGTTTTTGAAATTCAATTACATGAACCATAGCGCAAACTTTCCCAAATAATCCGTTGTTAATGTCTTTTAAGAGTGCTTCCAGTTTTATTTTGAAAACACGTGCCACCAAATCAGGTCTATGTTCCACACGCTGCCAAGGTTCCAAATTCTCAGTAATCTCATTCCATTTCGGATTACAGGTCATGGTGATGAATAGATCAGGACGACCATATTTAGTCACAATAGCCATGGCATCCTGGTACCGCTGCTGCATATTCCTGGGACTGCCTTCAAACGAAGATGGTAAAATGACCGTTTTTCCAATGGGGATGCCCTTCTCAATGGATTTTTTCTGGAGATGTTCCTGGAGTACACAATAATCCTCTACTTTCAAATCCTTTTGGTGTTGACGGATATAATTTAGGCGATTTGCCTCGATTTTCACATAAGCATCCACTAAGTACTGCTGAGTGAGTTTGCCACCATTCAGGAGTGGATTAAACTGATTACGGACAGACAGCACATAGCAGTAATATTGCAGTTGTGTAACACTGCGTGGACTTTGCCCTTGTTGCTTGAGGCCATCATGCCAGCCCTGGTCTCCATAAGGGAAAAATAAAGGATAGAGTAAAGCATCTAAATTACTGTGTAGAATGCTGACCTGTTGTGTTCTTTGCGCCAAAGGATTTTTGGGGTCCGGTTGTAAATGTATTAAAATATCACGATTAAATGGTGGCTCTCCATTGTCATTTTCAAATACGACAGCAACTTCATTGACAGTTGGATTATTATATCGGCGAGGGTCTTGATTCCGATCTTGTTTAAGGGCCATGATGATATTTGGCATGAGAGTGCCATTAGCTTCAGCTTTAAGATGTTCTTCATGTTCCACATCTCGTAACATTTTGTAGGCAGCAACAAAGGGATTCACATTGTCTAACTGAAGAGCAATTATACTCATCAAAGTGGGATGACATTTTTGATTTTGTTCACAGTTTAAACGTTGTTCATTCGCGGTAGCGGTATCCAAAATATACAGTTGGGCATAAGCTGGAACTTGATCATCACTGGGATGTAGGGTTCCAGTACGATGATATATTTGTCCATGTATACGGAAACAGTAAGGGCCATGTCCAGGTGGAGGGGATATATTGGCACCCATGGAGGCGAAAGCAAATGAGCTGTTAATACTACGAATATTTTCCATGAGATTCTTACTGAACTCACTCTCCCCTGTCAGCAATCGTTTAAAGACCTCGGGATATTGGGGTATAGGTATATGCACTTTACTCTTGTGACAACACAGAGTAAAATTTTTATCTGCTGGTATCTCAGCATTAAAATGTAATGCTTGACAATGTTCACATAAATAGTCCATAGGACCACAGGACAGGAGTGTTCTACTATGGTACTGTCATCATTAGTAAAACCTGTAGGATGTTGAGGTACAGGTTGTGGTAACGGAGCATTGGAATTTTTCTTTAAGCCAACATATAAAAAGCGTGGACCTGGTAGAGGATCTTCACTGTCCACAGATTCAATCACTGAGGAGTTGGAAGGTGTATCGTGGTCAGGGTTTATTAATATGGAGGTGCAAGCGGTTTTTTTGCGCCGTTCACAGCGTGCACCAGCTGCATTTGGTAATGGTTTGTTTGTTGCCTTAGAAGAGTCAGGTGTGAAGCATGTCTTATAAGCAGACAGGTGTACAGGCAACGGCGTTTATCATTTGGAGTGTAAGTAGGACAGTGTTTGCCCTTACGTGCAGATTTACCAACGGTTAAAGGAGCTTGAGGCTGCACACATTCTATGAATGGAGACAAAGAAGCTGTATTGTGGGCAGAATCTATGACTGAGGACGTGGAAATATTATGTTTGCAACGTTGAGAGCGTGCAGCAGCAGCTTTATTACTTAATCGATTAGTTTTGTCCTCAAAAGACTCATTAGTAATGCGTTTATTGCAAGCAGCATTAACAGTGTCCAGGCGCTTCTGTCTGTCCTCTGTACTCTTGTTAGCACGCTGTTTGCGCTTACGTGCAGCATCGGTGTCTTTTCGCTGTGCGTCATTGGTATACTTATTATCAGACCTGATGTTACGTGCGCCATCAGCAGCTTTGGGCTCTGTGTCATTAGTATACTTAACAGTGTCCAGGCGCTTGCATCTATCCTCTGTACTCTTGTTAGCATGCTGTTTACGCTTACGTGCAGCATCGGTGGCTTTTCGCTCTGCGTCATTGGTATACTTATTATCAGACCTGATGTTATGTGCGCCATCAGCAGCTTTGGGCTCTGTGTCATTAGTATACTTAACAGTGTCCAGGCGCTTGCATCTCTCCTCTGTACTCTTGTTAGCACACTGTTTGCGCTTACGTGCAGCATCGGCGGCTTTTCGCTCTGCATCATTACCATACTTTATATCAGACCTGATCTTACGTGCGCCATCAGCAGCTTTGGACTCTGTGTCATTAGTATACTTAACAGTATCCAGGCGCTTGCATCTATCCTCTGTACTCTTGTTAACACGCTGTTTGCGCTTACATGTGGCATCGGCGGCTTTTCGCTCTGCATCATTACCATACTTTATATCAGACCTGATCTTACGTGCGCCATCAGCAGCTTTACACTCTGTGTCATTAGTATACTTAACAGTATCCAGGTGCTTGCATCTATCCTCTGTACTCTTGTTAACACGCTGTTTGCGCTTACATGCGGCATCGGCGGCTTTTCGCTCTGCATCATTACCATACTTTATATCAGACCTGATCTTACGTGCGCCATCAGCAGCTTTGGGCTCTGTGTCATTAGTATACTTAACAGTATCCAGGCACTTGCATCTATCCTCTGTACTCTTGTTAACACGCTGTTTACGCTTACGTTCGGCATCGGCGGCTTTTCGCTCTGCATCATTACCATACTTTATATCAGACCTGATCTTACGTGCGCCATCAGCAGCTTTGGACTCTGTGTCATTACTATACTTAACAGTGTCCAGGCGCTTGCATCTATCCTCTGTACTCTTGTTAGCACGCTGTTTACACTTACGTGCGGCATCGGCATCTTTTTGCTCTGCATTATTAGTATACTTTATATCAGACCTAATCTTACGTGTGCCATCAGCAGCTTTGGGCTCTGTGTCATTAGTATCCTTACTATTAGAGCTCATGTTGGCTAAGCTAAACAGCTTTAAGCGTGGTGGTGGCAAACAACAGGTTAATAAGAGGCAGTGTCAGGTAGTAGGAAAATAGCCAGTTAATAATAGGCAATAGTTCTTTGCAGGAATACAGATATTAATAAATAGGCAGTTTATATTGCAGAGAAATTGCTGGGCAATAATGGACAATGTCCTTATGTGGCAAATAATAGAGCAATATACCCAGTGTGGCAAAGAAGAGGTTAATAAACGGCAGTCTCTCAGTATAACAGTCAGTGAATAATAGGCAGTATATGGAGAAAACACCAAACAAAAGTTCAAAATTGGTGTGAAAATGTCACTGAACCACTTCACAACTAAATATATATAGTTTTGGTAAATGGTATTATCATTTTTTTGACAAAATTCGGCAGGAGCTTAAAGAGCGACGTCACTGGGACCGCCTCCATGCAGTAGAAACTTGCTGTGAGGTAAAAATTCAAAAATCACACCAAAATGGCGGGCGGAGTGTGTCACAGTACGGCACATTTCTGATTGGTCGCTCGATCAGAAAAGTGCCGTGCACCACGAAGGCATATATCTTTGTCCACCCTGAGCGGGTGTAGGAGGCTGGTGACGTCACTTATCTCCGGACATTATCTCCGGACAAAGCCACGGAAGTTGGCACAAATTGCCGGAAGTAGTATTCTAGGCAATTATATATTAGATTTTAATGTTATCAGTGTTTACCTTTGAACGTTTATATTGTATTGTCCTGTCACCAGCCATGTGTACGATTATCGGCCGAAAGCCTCTCTGGAACCAATAATCACCCCATGTAAAGGTATCTTTATAAGTTAAAGATTCAGAATACTATGACTTTTATCATATCCTGAACAGTCAAGTTTTTTATGAACCGTTAAGGTTTTCTGGTTGAAGTAAAAAAAACTCTGAGTGTTTACAGTTTGAAACCATAAAATGTTGAAAAATTATGTCATTCTTGAGTATATCACTCAATGGTGCTCATAAACGTGTCAAATTTGATCTATAATATACTTTAATATACGTTACTTTAATCTTTAATATACTTAAGAACAGGGCCCCAGACATCACACAGGGGGTCTGAAACACCGCACAGTGGTCCAAAATATCGCTGTGCTCTGCCTGGGGCCCCATATGCTGCCTGGGGCCCCAATGCTCTGCCTGGGGCCCCATATGCTGCCTGGGGCCCCTGTGCTCTGCCTGGGGCCCCTGTGCTCTGCCTGGGGCCCCATGTTCTGCCTGGGGCCCCTGTGCTCTGCCTGGGGCCACTGTGCTCTGCCTGGGGCCCCATATGCTGCCTGGGGCCCCTGTGCTCTGCCTGGGGCCCCATATGCTGCCTGGGGCCCCTGTGCTCTGCCTGGGGCCCCATAGGCTGCCTGGGGCCCCTGTGCTCTACCTGGGACCACTGTGCTCTGCCTGGGGCCCCATATGCTGCCTGGGGCCCCTGTGCTCTGCCTGAGGCCCCTGTGCTCTGCCTGGGGCCCCATGTTCTGCCTGGGGCCACTGTGCTCTGCCTGGGGCCCCATAGGCTGCCTGGGGCCCCTGTGCTCTGCCTGGGACCACTGTGCTCTGCCTGGGGCCCCATATGCTGCCTGGGGCCCCTGTGCTCTGCCTGGGGCCACTGTGCTCTGCCTGGGGCCCCATATGCTGCCTGGGGCCCCTGTGCTCTGCCTGGGGCCTCATATGCTGCCTGGGGCCCCTGTGCTGGCCCCTGTGCTCTGCCTGGGGCCCCATGTTCTGCCTGGCGCCCCTGTGCTCTGCCTGGGGCCACTGTGCTATGCCTGGGGCCCCATATGCTGCCTGGGGCCCCTGTGCTCTGCCTGGGGCCCCATATGCTGCCTGGGGCCCCTGTGCTCTGCCTGGGGCCCCTGTGCTCTGCCTTGGGCCCCATGTTCTGCCTGGGGCCACTGTGCTCTGCCTGGGGCCCCATAAGCTGCCTGGGGCCCCTGTGCTCTGCCTGGGGCCACTGTGCTCTGCCTGGGGCCCCATATGCTGCCTGGGGCCCCTGTGCTCTGCCTGGGGCCCCTGTGCTCTGCCTGGGGCCCCATGTTCTGCCTGGGGCCACTGTGCTCTGCCTGGGGCCACTGTGCTCTGCCTGGGGCCCCATATGCTGCCTGGGGCCCCTGTGCTCTGCCTGGGGCCCCATATGCTGCCTGGGGCCCCTGTGCTCTGCCTGGGGCCCCTGTGCTCTGCCTGGGGCCCCTGTGCTCTGCCTGGGGCCACTGTGCTCTGCCTGGGGCCCCTGTGCTCTGCCTGGGGCCCCATATGCTGCCTGGGGCCCCTGTGCTCTGCCTGGGGCCCCTGTGCTCTACCTGGGGCCCCATGTTCTGCCTGGGGCCACTGTGCTCTGCCTTGGGCCCCATAGGCTGCCTGGGGCCCCTGTGCTCTGCCTGGGACCACTGTGCTCTGCCTGGGGCCCCATATGCTGCCTGGGGCCCCTGTGCTTTGCCTGGGGCCCCATATGCTGCCTGGGGCCCCTGTGCTCTGCCTGGGGCCCCATAGGCTGCCTGGGGCCCCTGTGCTCTACCTGGGATCACTGTGCTCTGCCTGGGGCCCCATATGCTTCCTGGGGCCCCTGTGCTCTGCCTGGGGCCCCATATGCTGCCTGGGGCCCCTGTGCTCTGCCTGGGGCCCCATAGGCTGCCTGGGGCCTCTGTGCTCTACCTGGGATCACTGTGCTCTGCCTGGGGCCCCATATGCTGCCTGGGGCCCCTGTGCTCTGCCTGGGGCCACTGTGCTCTGCCTGGGGCCCCATATGCTGCCTGGGGCCCCTGTGCTCTGTCTGGGGCCACTGTGCTCTGCCTGGGGCCCCATATGCTGCCTGGGGCCCCTGTGCTCTGCCTGAGGCCCCATATGCTGCCTGGGGCCCCTGTGCTCTGCCTGGGGCCCCATATGCTGCCTGGGGCCCCTGTGCTCTGCCTGGGACCACTGTGCTCTGCCTGGGGCCCCATATGCTGCCTGGGGCCCCTGTGCTCTGCCTGGGGCCACTGTGCTCTGCCTGGGGCCCCATATGCTGCCTGGGGCCCCTGTGCTCTTCCTGGGGCCCCATATGCTGCCTGGGGACCCTGTGCTCTGCCTGGGGCCCCTGTGCTCTGCCTGGGGCCCCATATGCTGCCTGGGGCCCCTGTGCTCTGCCTGGGGCCACTGTGCTCTGCCCGGGGCCCCATATGCTGCCTGGGGCCCCTGTGCTCTGCCTGGGGCCCCATATGCTGCCTGGGGCCCCTGTGCTCTGCCTGGGGCCCCTGTGCTCTGCCTGGGGCCCCATGTTCTGCCTGGGGCCCCTGTGCTCTGCCTGGGGCCACTGTGCTCTGCCTGGGGCCCCATATGCTGCCTGGGGCCCCTGTGCTCTGCCTGGGGCCACTGTGCTCTGCCTGGGGCCCCATATGCTGCCTGGGGCCCCTGTGCTCTGCCTGGGGCCCCTGTGCTCTGCCTGGGGCCCCATGTTCTGCCTGGGGCCACTGTGCTCTGCCTGGGGCCCCATATGCTGCCTGGGGCCCCTGTGCTCTGCCTGGGTGTAGGACACTTGTGACGTCACTTAGCTCCGGACATTAGCTCCGGACATTAGCCCTGGACATTAGCTCCGGACATTAGCTCCGGACATTATCTCCGGACATTAGCTCCGGACAAAGCCACGGAAGTTGGCACAAATTGCAGGAAGTAGTATTCTAGGCAATTAATCTCCGGACATTAGCTCCGGACATTAGCTCCAGACATTAGCTCCGAACATTATCTCCGGACATTAGCTCCGGACAAAGCCACGGAAGTTGGCACAAATTGCAGGAAGTAGTATTCTAGGCAATTATATATTAGATTATTGACAAAATGTACAATTGGTGGAGAGAGGTTGAACTTGATGGACCGAGGTCTTTTTTCAACCTATGTAACTTGTAACAATAGAACCATAGTGCGTGAATAGAATTGTGATAATACCCAGTATAGGTGAATTGCTGTATTTTCATTGTATAATAGTTTACTCTACTTCCATTGTTTGCTTTATCCTTTGATATTGTGCCGTAGGCACCACATATATCTGTGTTAATCAAATAAATATCTGTTGGTTAACTTAATACTGAGTCTTCAATCTTCACGCTGTTGCATCCCAATCACCTGTTTACTAGTGTTGAGCGATACCGTCCGACACTTGAAAGTATCGGTATCGGAAAGTATCGGCCGATACCGGCAAAGTATCGGATCCAATCCGATACCGATACCCGATACCAATACAAGTCAATGGGACTCAAGTATCGGACGGTATCCTGATGGTTCCCAGGGTCTGAAGGAGAGGAAACTCTCCTTCAGGCCCTGGGATCCATATAAATGTGTAAAAGAAAGAATTAAAATAAAAAATATCGCTATACTCACCCTCCGACGCAGCCTGGACCTCAGCGAGGGAACCGGCAGCGTTGTTTGTTTAAAATTCGCGCTTTTACTTGGTTACGTGAAGTCCCGGCTTGTGATTGGTCAGGGCGGCCATGTTGCCGGGACGCGGACCAATCACAGCAAGCCGTGACGAAATTATGTCACGGCTTGCTGTGATTGGTCCGCGTCCCGGCAACATGGCCGCCATTAACCAATCACAAGCCGGGACGTCACGGGAGGCTGGCACGCGCCCATTTTAAAATGGGCGCGTGTCCAGCCTCCCGTGACGTCCCGGCTTGTGATTGGTTGCACCGCGGTCAACCAATCACAAGCCGGGAGGCTGGACACGCGCGCATTTTAAAATTTTAAAATGGGCGCGTGTCCAGCCTCCCGTGACGTCCCGGCTTGTGATTGGTTGCGCCGCGGTCAACCAATCACAAGCCGGGAGGCTGGACACGCGCGCATTTTAAAATTTTAAAATGGGCGCGTGTCCAGCCTCCCGGCTTGTGATTGGTTGACCGCGGCGCAACCAATCACAAGCCGGGACGTCACGGGAGGCTGGACACGCGCCCATTTTAAAATGCGCGCGTGTCCAGCCTCCCGTGACGTCACGGCTTGTGATTGGTTAATGGCGGCCATGTTGCCGGGACGCGGACCAATCACAAAGCCGGGACGTAATTTTAAAATCCTTAAGGACCTGAAATTACGTCACGGCTTGCTGTGATTGGTTGCGTCTCCCATGTGACTGCGACGCAACCAATCACAACGCCGGAACGTAATTTTAAAATCCTGAAGGACCTGAAATTACGTCACGGCTTGCTGTGATTGGTTGCGTCCCGGTCACATGGGCGGCACGCAACCAATCACAAGCCGGGACTCACGTAAAGGAAAGAAAAGCGCAAATTTTAAACAAAGAACGCTGCCGCTTCCCTCGGTAAGGTGCAGGCTGCGTCGGAGAGGTGAGTATAGCAATATTTTTTATTTTAATTCTCTCTTTTACACATTTTTACATTAATGTTGTTTCGATACCGATACCCGATACCACAAAAATATCGGATCTCGGTATCGGAATTCCGATACAGCAAGTATCGGCCGATACCCGATACTTGCAGTATCGGAATGCTCAACACTACTGTTTACTACAGTTTGCATAAAATCTAGCTGAATTCATTCAATTTTCTGGTGTTTCACAGAAAAAATTCTTTGAAGATCCGGCCGGGGACGTTTGCTGGAGATGACATATGTAACCCAAAATTTGAAGGTATGTATAATTATTAGAGATTTTTCTAGTCAGTTTGATGTGAATTGAATTCAAGCTGAATTTCCTGAAATCGGTAAGTCCTACCAAATTGCAACAATGATTACAGAAGATTGCTTGAGTCACAGACTGTCTCTCTCCTTCTCTCCCCTGCTTCCCTCTCTTGTCTCTCTTCTGTCTCTCCCCACTTTCCTGTGTCCTATCTCATCTGCTACCCTCCTTCCTACACTTCCTACACTTACCTGTCTAATTTTCTCCACTTTCTCCCTTCTCTCTCCCTTCTTTCGCCCTTATTTCCCCTCATTATCCTCTCCCACCTCTCACCTGTGCCCCCTCTCGCTCCTCCTCCTCTCCCCTCTCTCCTCATCTTCACAATTTTCCACCTCTTCTCTCGTTCTCCCCTCTTCCCCTTTTCTCCCCTTTTCCCCTTGTCTCCACTCTTCCCCTTTTCTCCCTTCTTCCCTTTCTCCCCTTTTCCCACTCTCTCCCCTCTTTCCTTCTTCCCCTCTCCTCCCTTTCTTCCCTTTTCCTCCTCTTCCCCTTTTTTCCCTCTTTCTCCTGACTACTTTTCTCCTACTGTCCCTTCTCTCTCATCTGTCCCATCTCTCCCCTCTTCTCCCTTTTCCTTCTTCATTTTTCTCCTCTTCCCCGTTTTTCCCCTTTTCGCCCTCTGTCCCCTCAGTCCCCTCTGTCCTCTCTCTTTCATATTTCACCTCTGTCCCCTCTGTCCTCCATCCACTTCTTCCTATCTCTCTCATCGAATTTTTTGGAAAAATTAGCTGAAGATGGTGAATTAAAATTTTGATTATTAATAATAATAATAATAATAATAATAATAATAATGTGACACTTCAAGGGTTCCTTTTATTATTTTTGGAACTGGAAATACAAAATAACCAGTTTTCCTGAACCATTAATTTGTGAAGCTTATGGATGTCCTCCAGTGGCATGACACAAGAGGTGATTGGTGGAGCCCAAGAGATTGGACCTTACATTTGGTAAATTGAAACTGTATTCATCTTTTCAGTTAGAAATTGATACTATCTATACATGTTTTTTATGTGTTTTCATAACAAAAGAAAAGAAAAATAGTTGACACGGTCATGGAGATATATTATTTATTTCGGGTCTATTCCATATATTGTCCGTCCACAATTATTTTAACAAGACGCTTTGTTGATTCCTGTTTACAAGACAGTTACTAGGACTTTATTTAGGCTACGTTCACATTTGCGTTGTGCGCCGCAGCGTCGGCGCCGCAACGCACAACACAAACAAAAACGCAGCAAAACGCATGCACAACACTGCGTTTTGCGCCGCATGCGTCCTTTTTTTCATTGATTTTTGACGCAGCAAAAATGCAACTTGCTGCGTCCTCTGCGCCCAGACGCGGGCGCCGCAGGGACGCATGCGGCGCAAAACGCAAGTGCGACGCATGTCCATGCGCCCCCATGTTAAATATAGGGGCGCATGACGCATGCGGCGACGCTGCGGCGCCCGACGCTGCGGCGCACACCGCAAATGTGAACGTAGCCTTAGAGATGAAACATGGTGGGAGCTTCATCCTGACGGCCATGGATCAGTGGACGGCATTGTAGAGGAAATAATTAGCCTTCAGACCTAGCAGTAGTCAGCTGGTCATCCCGTGTCGGGTGAGTACAGTTCTGTTATGCTCAATATGCGTATCTGATATAATGAAATTGCTTTAATTAAAGACCAATTCCAGTCATTGATGATACAATAACATTTAGTAAATGTGCAAGATGAGTAAAGAAAAAAGCTCTGTTAAATGCTCACGTTTTAAAGTTTGCAATCTCATCATCCACCAGGATGTGCGAATTTCACCCCGTTTGATACAAAAACATGCAAACATACAACGTACAAAAGACATACAAAGAACAGAAAGCAAGATATACATGTAATTCACTCAATTCTCATTTTTTTGTACCCCGATGATACCTTATGATACCATGGCGCCGATTTCTTATTGTCTTTCTGCCTTTTCTCTGGAGTAAAAATTATTCTAATAGTAAGTTTTTGTTTCAATTGTGCTTTATTCGTTATTTAATTTTGGCGCTTTCTGAGTAAACGTTTTTCGTTTTGGGGGGGGGGTCTTTTTGTGTTTTTTTGCCGCATTATGGGCTTAATTGTCGTTATCCAGATGTCTTAGCCTAATTCATGATTTGCAACTTTTCAAAATGTCGTAAAACTTTTGCACAATATTTCCCCGGTAAAGCACAACATCTGTCTCATTTCCTTGTTGCACAGTAGATGACTAACGTGTGACCTTTTAAAGTATCATGTAACTTTTTAATGCTAAAAAAAAGAGCAAAAAAGATTAGAGAAAAAAAAAAAGGAGCATTTTTGATTCTGAGCTAAATTCATCAATCCGTAGGCATAATTTTGAAGAATTTGGTGCAAGAAATGGCAATGAATACCACTAGACCAAAAATAATGCATTATCAGGGGAAAAAAAAAACCTGCAATTGATGAACTGTGGCCTATCAGTTGTGCAGGACTATATATATGTGTGCAATAAAACGGTAGTATATATACAGGTGCGTCTCACAAACTTAGAATATCATCAAAAAGTTTATTTCAGTTCTTCAATACAAAAAGTAAAATATATCATATAAAGTCATTACAGACATAGGGATCTATTTCACCTGTTTATTTCTGTTAATGTTGATGATTATGGCTTTCAGCTAGTGATGAGCGAATTTACTCATTACTCGAGATTTCTCGGGCATGCTCGGGGGTCCTCCGAGTATTTTTTAGTGCTTGGAGATTTAGTTTTTCTTGCCGCAGCTGAATAATTTACATCTGTTAGCCAGCATAAGTACATGTGGGATTCCCTAGCAACCAGGCAACCCCCATATGTACTTATGCTGGTTAACAGATTTAAATCATTCAGCTGCGGCAATAAAAACTAAATCTCCGAGCACTAAAAAATACTTGGAGGACCCCCGAGCATGCTCGAGAAATCTCGAGTAATGAGTAAATTCGCTCATCACTACTTACAGCCAATGAAAACCCCAAAGTCATTATCTCTGTAAATTAGAATACTTTATAACGCCAGCTTGAAAAATGATTTCTAAATCTGAAATGTTGGCCTATTGAAATGTATGTTCAGTAAATGCACTCAATACTCGGTCGGGACTCCTTTTGCATCAATTACTGCATCAATGCAGCGTGGTATGGAGGCGATCAGCCTGTGGCACTGCTGAGATGTTATGGAAGCCCAGGTTGCTTTGAAAGCAGCCTTCAGCTTGTCTTCATTGTTGGATCTGGTTTCTCTCATCTTCCTCTTTACAATACCCCACAGATTATCTATGGGGTTAAGGTCAGGCGAGTTTGCTGCCAATCAAGCACAGTGATACTGTTGTTTTTACAACCAGGTATTGGTACTATTAGCAGTGTGGACAGGTGCCAAGTCCTGCTGGAGAATGACATTTCCATCTCCAAAAAGCTGATCGGCAGAGGATAGCATGAAGTGCTCTAAAATTTCCTGCTAGACGGCTGCGTGACTTAGGTCTTGATAAAACATAGTGGACCTACACCAGCAGATGAAATCAAAATACTTTATTCCTATTCATATAAAACAGAGGTAAGGCTGTATGACATACAGAGACTGGGTAAACCGGAGGAAGAGTGCCTGTCTTTAACTGAACACGTTTCGAGCACGTGAGTCTCAACTGAGTCTAACAGCAGTTGCAGCGCCCCAGAGTCCTGGTCGTTGCAGTACTGTGGCTCCGCCACTATGGGGAGCCATGGTGCGTTCGATGGCACTGAAGGAGTTCATCTGATCAGGTATCACAGACACCAATACATTTCACAGCAGGGCCTCCGGGGGGAGCTAAGGGTGCTATTCATTAGGCCACTCCCCACCATAGTGGGTAAACCGGGGGTCAGGCAGGAAGTTAGATCAGAAAGCTGACTGGATTGGACGAAGCAACACTCAGTGGCAGAGGGTGTTGTGGAGGAAGAGACAGTAGGGTCTCTGCCAGGGGTGGGATCCTGGCAGAGGCTTGGCATTGGAAAGAACGTAACGGGACCGTGCCTGCTCAGAATAGCGGCGGTGCCCTAAGAAAGGACTAGAAGCGAGATAGATTGTGCTGAGTGAGAAACGAGATCAAGCAATAGGAGAATTCCAGTAGGGGTCGTGCTGTAAGACCGAAGCAACACCCTACTGAGGCGCACTACCGGTGGCCGGAACGCCGAGGGAGTAGAATAACATTCAGCTTCAAGCAATACTCCAAACAGCGGCAGGACAGTCAGTTTAAGGCGGGCTGTCTAACACATATCACCTATGAAGTCTTGGGAGGCAATTGCGGGAGAGGGGCGTCTCTAGGGTCCCGGAAGAACTCCAGGCCTACCCGACAAACGGGTGCCGTTCTAACCGTAACATCAGGGAGGGACGGACGATTAGAAGAACATCATTTAATCGAGTTGTGAGGGAACTTAAGAAACAGACACAACAGTTGTGGGGTACTTTCCGTAAGCACAGCAGGGGAGGACTACAACACATAGCGCTAAGAAGGAAGGCACCGATTTCCACCTGTGAAGAGAACTCTGGAAGTGCCATTGGACCGGCCGGACTTGCGCAGCCTGATGAACCGTATTCTGGACTGAGGACTCAGAGATCTCCAGTAAAGAGGTAAAGAGACTGCAACCTGGTGTCCTCGTTATTTACCGCGACCTGCACCCCACAACTGCACCGTTACAACACCACTCATTGCACCGGACGTCCCCCACTGACAGACAGGGCCACGGACCGGGTCTAGCCACCGTGACAACCCCAGGACTGAGACCTAGAGGCCCGGCTCCGGGTACCCCTCGGCCCTGCGGCGGTGTGGGGGCGCTCCGCAACTTGGCGTCACGAACAGGATCTACTTAAGCCTGAAGAATCAGGTCATGTGTGCCTAGAGACTGTGATTTGTTGTGCTTGGACTGTACTTTATTGAGAGGACTGTGTGTTGTGCCATTTGCCGCCAAAATCCGCCGCCATTGTAGCGCTGAGGAGAGCGCAGGAAGAGAAGAGGGGCGTGAAGGGGGCGTAGGCAAGCTGGAGAGCGCGAACAGCAATGGCCGCCCAGTCTAAATATTTCTGCGCGGTGAGGACGTGTCCGTCAGCAGCAGAGATCCGCCTCCTAATCCTTAATGGGGGGCGGAGGCAGAGAAAACGAAACCGCTCCCGAAGGAGAGAGCGGGAAAAAGACCAGGAAGTGACCCACGTGGAGGACGCTATGGCCAGCAGCTCCGAACCCGACAGTGGGGTTGAAGTGGAAGTCTCCCCCGACTACCTGGATGAGCCCAGCAACCCGTCCTCCGTGGATAACACCAGATTCCTGAGAGCCGAGATGGAGGACTTATATAACCAGCTCCTCCAACTGAATGTGAGAGTCCAGGCTCCGCACCCGGTGGTGCCGGCAGAGGGTTCCCGGACATCGGAGTTCTCACCGGAAGAACCAGCAGGACCTGCTGCAGAAAGTGAACTTGTACCAGTTGGTGAGTCCGCCGATCCTGCCCCGCCAGCCGAGGGTGTGTTAGTGGGTCCCGTAGCGGCACCACCTCTCCCGGGAACCCATAGACTCCAGCGCCTGCTACCATGGGAGGAAGCCACGGGCATGGAACACCGTATGCGAGCCCCAATCACCCCTACTCCCTTGCTGTGTGAGGTCCATGCGGAGCGCACAGTGTGCCGCTGGGTGAACCCCGGATCCAATCTTATGGGGTTCCCCGGGGTGGAGACCCAGAAGGGGGAGATGGTACAGGCCCTAAGCTGGGAGGAATACCGGGTCCAGCTAGAACAACGGTGGCGAGAGGAAGAGAAAATACATCAGGCTGGGTGGGAGGCCCACCATCAAAAGGATTTGGCGGTTAAGGACCGGGCCCGTAAGGACCCCACCACTCACCAGGCCCCGCGCAGGCAGGGCATCGTTACCACCTTTAAACTCCGAGGAGGCTGGGGCTTTATTAAAGAACCGGGGCTGTACGCGGAGGTCTCTGTTAACCGACGGGATGTCGAGTCGCACCTCAGAGAGGGCCACCCCGATCGAGACCTCTACCCGGGGGACAGCGTTACTTACACCCGGCATTTTGGGGAAAAGGGGTGGTTCGCTCTGAACGTCTACAAGAAAGAGAAACCAGCCCCTGTAGCCAAAGTGCCCCCGTGTGACCGATCTGCAACCACCCTGGTCACCCCCACCTGTCCGATCACGGAACCTGCGATCTGCCACATGACCCCCGCAACCACCGCAGCGGCCAAAGAAGTGTCTTTTCAAGTAACTGATGCTCCTGATGTACCAGCGCAGAAGGAAAAGGGAACGCAGACCCTCATCACCGCACACGATCTGGTTGTGCAACAGACCCGCACCCATGGGGTGTACCTGGCCGCGGGAGTGAACCTGGAACCTGAACTGCCTGTATTGCAGGGGTTCCCCCGCCAGGTGGCGCCTCGTGGGGGATTCTGAGATTTTAATGCTTCTGAAAATGTAAATAGTTACTGTTCCTGATTGTTGTTGCTAAACCCGTCCAGGGTTAACTCTTTATGGATCCCTCTGTTGACCCGGGATCCCTGTTGTTTTGTTTATCTTTTCCAAGTCTGCACAAAAGTTGAAAGAACTGCTGTAATCATGGACTGTGCGTGATACAAACTTTCTTGTAAATAGTTTGCACCTTATTAAAGGCGCTTCCTACTGGTTTTATTTAAAGACTCTTTGCGAAGATACCGTTCTGGAACCTTTGCTGAACAAAGACTGGTAGGCTGAGAAGACGAGCTACCTCAGAAAGACTTGATCCTCTTTTAAAGGGGATGTCCAACAGTGTACTTACGAGAGATACTGTTTTAAGAACAGTAATGCCATGGTAATGTTGGAATGAGAAAAGTTGTATGTGTTTTAACTAGTTAAATGTGAAGAAATGCTGATGATGATGCTCTGGAAGAAATGTAACTGCTTTGCATACAGGAAAGTTATGTGTGTTCAATTTGTTTAAGATGTGAAACCTAGATAATGTTCTTTAAAAGGAAAGATGCAGAAAGCCCGTAGGGGTAGATTTAGAGTTCTGCTTAAGTGAAAGTAAGAAAGTAATAATGAAGGTGAGGATAGAAGGTAAACCCTGAGTCCCCATAGAAAGTTAGAAATGTGTTACTAAGGACAGAAAGTGGACCCGTAGGGGTTAGTGAGTGAGTCCTAATAGGAGCCAAGTAGAGCCGGCTCCATGTTCTCAAATTGAAAGGAATGTTATGTCTATACCATGTATAGTAGAGAAAGGCAGTAGGCCCTGGCTGAACGGGGCGGTCCTGTAAAAGAAAGGAGAGGCAGTAGGTCTGGTGCCATAGGGACAGGCGGTCCTGCAGGTTCGAAGTAGGAGAATGAAAAGTTAAAATACCTTATAATGTGATTATAGGAAGGTCTTTAGCGGATTAAGAGTGTATATCCTTAAAGGCAAAGTTAAATTATTGGTTAATAATGTTTGCACTTAGTAGAATACCCGGTTGGGTAAGAAAAGCTAATTATAGCATGTTGCTATGATATTTAATTATGTTTGTAACGTTAAAGTGTCCTCACCTCCCATAAAGGGAAGCCTGTTCAAGTATACTTATTGTTTTGCACTCAACAAAATTGTATGTCTTTTTGCTAACTTGTATTGTTGTTTTCTTCCCAGTCCCGGAGTACTGTGTTTAACCAGGGGGGAGTGCAGCGCCCCAGAGTCCTGGTCGTTGCAGTACTGTGGCTCCGCCACTATGGGGAGCCATGGTGCGTTCGATGGCACTGAAGGAGTTCATCTGATCAGGTATCACAGACACCAATACATTTCACAGCAGGGCCTCCGGGGGGAGCTAAGGGTGCTATTCATTAGGCCACTCCCCACCATAGTGGGTAAACCGGGGGTCAGGCAGGAAGTTAGATCAGAAAGCTGACTGGATTGGACGAAGCAACACTCAGTGGCAGAGGGTGTTGTGGAGGAAGAGACAGTAGGGTCTCTGCCAGGGGTGGGATCCTGGCAGAGGCTTGGCATTGGAAAGAACGTAACGGGACCGTGCCTGCTCAGAATAGCGGCGGTGCCCTAAGAAAGGACTAGAAGCGAGATAGATTGTGCTGAGTGAGAAACGAGATCAAGCAATAGGAGAATTCCAGTAGGGGTCGTGCTGTAAGACTGAAGCAACACCCTACTGAGGCGCACTACCGGTGGCCGGAACGCCGAGGGAGTAGAATAACATTCAGCTTCAAGCAATACTCCAAACAGCGGCAGGACAGTCAGTTTAAGGCGGGCTGTCTAACACATATCACCTATGAAGTCTTGGGAGGCAATTGCGGGAGAGGGGCGTCTCTAGGGTCCCGGAAGAACTCCAGGCCTACCCGACAAACGGGTGCCGTTCTAACCGTAACATCAGGGAGGGACGGACGATTAGAAGAACATCATTTAATCGAGTTGTGAGGGAACTTAAGAAACAGACACAACAGTTGTGGGGTACTTTCCGTAAGCACAGCAGGGGAGGACTACAACACATAGCGCTAAGAAGGAAGGCACCGATTTCCACCTGTGAAGAGAACTCTGGAAGTGCCATTGGACCGGCCGGACTTGCGCAGCCTGGTGAACCGTATTCTGGACTGAGGACTCAGAGATCTCCAGTAAAGAGGTAAAGAGACTGCAATCTGGTGTCCTCGTTATTTACCGCGACCTGCACCCCACAACTGCACCGTTACAACACCACTCATTGCACCGGACGTCCCCCACTGACAGACAGGGCCACGGACCGGGTCTAGCCACCGTGACAACCCCAGGACTGAGACCTAGAGGCCCGGCTCCGGGTACCCCTCGGCCCTGCGGCGGTGTGGGGGCGCTCCGCACAGTCACATGCTCAAAATGCGTTAAGTTAAAGGGAGGCACTCTTCCTCCAGTTTACCCAGTCTCTCTATGCCATACAGCCTTACCTCTGTTTTATATGAATAGGAATAAAGTATTTTGATTTTATCTGTCGGAGCTGGATTTTCCTCCATCTTTATGGTCACAAGTGAGGTGTTTGGCAGAAAACCAAATCTGTGTGCCAATGTCCTGAACATAAGGATTTCTTCATAAGGGTGAGCTGAATCAACCTTTTTTTCTCCTACACCATCACTGATTGTGGAAACTTCACACTAGACCTTAAGCAGCTTGGATTGTGGCCTCTCCAC
This sequence comes from Ranitomeya variabilis, assembly GCF_051348905.1. Lineage (NCBI taxonomy): Eukaryota > Metazoa > Chordata > Amphibia > Anura > Dendrobatidae > Ranitomeya > Ranitomeya variabilis. Next base: position 273,368,418 of record NC_135235.1, on the reverse strand, counting down.
TCTTCCTCCTGACTCTGGGACCTTGATTTCCAAATGAAATGCAAAGTTTACTTTAATCTGAAAACAACACCTTGTACCACTGTGCAACAGTCCAGTTCTTTTTCTCCTTGGCCCAGATAAGACGCTTCTGGCATTGTCTATTGGTCATGAGTGGCTTAACACAAGGAATGAAACACTTGTAGCCCATGTCCTGGATACGTCTGTGTGTGGTGGCGGTGGATGCACCAGTCCTATATTCTAGTGCCGATCGTATGTGCATCCAGGCAGGTATTTGTAGATGAGACGTCACCAGCGCTCATCACCTTCCACTGCAGAAGTGATTAACCTTTTAAAGCCATCTTTGCCATTTTTCCATTCAGCATTAGTCTTCATGAGCACTACGGTGGCACAGTGGTTAGCACTGCAGCCTTGCAGCGCTGGAGTCCTGGGTTCTAATCCCACCCAGGACAACATCTGCAAAGAGTTTGTATTTTCTCTCCGTGTTTGTGTGGGTTTCCTCCGGGTACTCCGGTTTCCTCCCACATTTCAAAGACATACTGGTAGGGAATTTAGATTGTAAGCCCCAGTGATGATAATGTGTGAAAACTGTAAAGCGCTGCGGAATATGTTAGCGCTATATAAAAATAAAGATTATTATTATTATTTATTCATGAAGCTGCAGAACTTGTAAAGATCGTTGATGCCCATTCCAATGTGACAAGAAATAACTGAATATAAAAAGAAACTCTTCAACTTCTTTGACGTCTCATTAATATTTCAACCTCTATGAAATAAAACTTCATATGAAACATTTCAGTCCTTCTCTGATATCTGTTTAGTCCAATTATAATGGCCCGGCATAATTAACTTTATGATTAACGTCAAGAGTTGGCACAGATAAGGTTATGCAAGGATGTACAGTGCTCATGTATTTCATTAATTCTGCATAACCCCTTCTTGCTAAAAACTGCAGCCAGCGAAGCAGATGCCAGCTCAGTGAGAGTATTGGATTCTTGCAAACATTTTGCCTGTAATCATCTTGTAAAGTCTCTTAATTTCCATAATTATAATATACCCTCTTTTCCTATTGCTCACAGTAAACGGCCCGTTACCAGATTTCTACTTTCTCGCATTTTAAGTTCTCAATGACAAAAAGTTTCATCATTAAAACTCTTAATTATTTCTGCTTCACCGTCTCGGTGAAAAGAAAAGTTTTCCGTTTTCCCACGAGACTGTGGCAAGTACTAATGAAGGTGTTAATTCTTTTCATGTCGCTATAGGAATATGCACAAAGGAGATCTTTTTACGGGTAAAACTGAAGTGGGAAATGTATTAGAAATGTTCGTTATCGGATGGTCAAAATTGTGAAATTTTATGATTTTAAGTGACCTGATTTGTAAACTTATATCACACTGTTACCTGAAATATCAGTACGTGAGATTTGGAATAATGAGCCTTAAAAGGTGTATTCCATTATTAGAGATGAGCTAATACATCCAAGAGGAATTATGCAAAAAAATGTATAATTTGCTTCTGCGAGCAGTCAGCAAAATGGCAGAACAGACCACCATTTTTCTGAACCATAAAAGGCCATAAAAGGTTAATAATTAAATAGAAAACCTTATACTTACCTTACCGCTCTCCACTCCAGATCCTCCACTTGTCCACGTCACCCTTTCGATCCTCTTCTGATCCCCACTGTCAGCACTGGAATCCCCGGACCTCTCAAATTGACATACAGGTCTGATGAAGCTTGAAACAATTTTGCCCAGTCATGTGCAAGGTCACGACGCACATCCTGAATTCAGGACACCGTGACTCTTTGCTCTCGCACAGAACCCTCCCGGGTCCTGATTCAGTGTTAGAAGTCGGGGAATGTCACGACTTGCAGTGGAGATCTTTTCATGTGATGAGAACTGGACACATGATGTTGAGGAGTGGAGGGGATGGTGAGGCGACTAAAAGGATTTTTGTTTACTTCTTACATTTAATATGCCATGGGATCTGGAGAGAGACCCTAAAGCATCATCGGGGACATTAAACTAACTTCTCTGCAACTCTAATTTCTCTCGAAAATCTATGAGAAAATGTGGATTTGAATTTTGCATGATCAACTCCTCTCTAGTTACTATGATCACAAGAACAAACTAAAAGATGAGTGGTGGTCCAACCAATGGAAGCCCACTATATATAAGAATGGTTGACTTCTGTGCCCCTTAGAATAGAGAGGACGTAGGCAAGTATGTCTCTCGACTGAGTCTTATATGTCAAGAGACTAAGTTATAAAATTTTAAGTTCTTCTAAAGGGCACTGTATTATTGAGACATTCTACCATGGAAGTAATGATCAAAGAAAAAACATTTCCTAACAGGGAATATTGGATAATTATGGCTTATCCGGCCTATAAAAATCTGATTGGATGTTGACCCTGCTGTTAGGATCTACACTTCCCCTGAGCTTCCCATCTTATCTGATGCCATGGCGACTGTCAGACTGTCAGAGAGGTGGACGGACGCAAATGAGCAGCTCTCTACATTGAATTCAATGAAAGTTTAGGATACAGCCAAGCCAATCTGGCTCATCTGTCAATGGAAACGCGGTACACAAGCATCCATCTTCCATGCGGCACCAGAACCTTTGATTCCGTTCTAAAAACAGAACCCGGAAAAAAACCCATAATCTATGGGATACATCTGCTTCCGATTGCATAAATAATGCAATGGGTCTGAATTTTTTATGAATATCGTTTGTCTGTTCGGAATGTGCAAACAAAAGTGTGAACTTAGCCTAAGAACAGTATAAAATAACGATGCTCTGCGGCTCTAGTGCCGCCACCTTCTGGATGCCCTGCCTGCCTCTGAATCCTGACCTCTATGGATGACAAGCCAATATGGAAAAGTGATCACTGCAGCCGATCACTGGAAGCTAATATCTTGGGGGAGTCACTTGGGACCTACAAGATTGACGGGGGAGCTACAAAGTTGGAAACAAAGGTGCGGCTCAGATTGTTATTCTTTGCTAAAGCTGTAGAATGGCAAAAAATCTCAAGGAGCTGGACAGCCCCTTTAATGTATTCCGAGGCTTACAATGTAGAAATCCAGCAAGAAACAGTGAGAGCCTCCATGTTGGGATTGGATCAATCTGTATGTCCGCTTTGCTACAATTTCTTTTTAAATTGGTTAAATTGCACTTATTATTTCCTGATAGGAAGATTCTGTTTTGCTTTCAAGCTTGTGAAACATCGTCCCGTGCTCTGATTGCCAAAGTCATACTTTTCTGCAATTGTATTTTATTTTTTTTTTCCAAAAAATCAATAGCGAGAGATTATATATATTGCCTTAGCAGAAAGATAGGGCCAGACAGTCATTTTATCTCCACACAAACACAGCAAAATTACAGAGTTAAAAAGCAAATTGAAAAAAGAACATAATAATATCACAATCCGGATGCCTCAGGTTATAGGTTTATCAGAATATGTGCAGAATCCACTGACATTTTGTTATATCTGTGCTTCAATCTTTTTTTTTTCTATAGAAAATATTTAACAGCTGATTAAATTAGAAGACAAAATTTTATTTTGCAAAAAAACAAACTTATAATCTTGTTTACAGACCTTGAAAAAAATTAATGGTGTTTTTAATGGAAAATATGACAAGCGAATGAAACACAATAAATGGTTCTGCGGTGTTCGTAATATCAAATTGTTTGGTGAGATGTTTTCCTTTGTTTTACTGAATTCCAGTTTAGTGTGGTTTAAGGCAATATTTCTGATGTCTTTTCTTTTTTTCACACATCAAAACAAGTGTAATGATTTTTATAAGAAGAGTGGAGAACTGGGCCCAACTTCATGCCCATGAAACTTGGCAAATTACTGGGTGGTCCACAAAAACCTGTCATGTCGGACGCTGTTCAGACCAGGTCGTTCGACAGACAGCGGTAATTCCGCTTTTGACCACTATTTGCTCATTGGCGTCGGCTAGATTTTATCTAACTGTTCCGGGGTTAATTTACCTGATCCTCGGATTGGAAGCTGGGCCTTGCCCATTGCCTTTAAATAGTTCTCCTGATCATTGGGCGTCGCCGATTATAGCTTCTGTCTTGTGCGTTGTTATCTCGGTCTGGAGTGGAGAGCTGGTTGTTGGAGATTCGTTGCTGGTGGTGTATTTTCCTTAGTCTTATTTACTCCTTCCTATATTTGTATTTATTTTGCCCTGCACATTTATAGTGTATTCCTGAGTGACTGCGGCATGGTGTATATTTTCCTTTACCCTTGTCTGTGCTAACTGTGGGTATTGGTGTATTACCTCTTCACTGGGTGGTGGGCGGAGGTTTCAGCCTAGGGTTGAAACATCAGACAGGGTGAGGTTCGAGGTCTGGACATGCACACCATCAGTGTAAACTCCAGGTAGAGGGTCAGTCAGGATTTCCCTAGTCTGAGGGAAATTGCAGGGGCCCGGGTTATTAGCTCTCGCTCACCTAGTCTCCCCGTGACAAAAACGTCCCCTTTTCCCTTGTTTGTTTGTGCAGGAAGATTCTTATTGAGCCTCTTTCATCTGAATGGTCTTGCAGTAAAGCAAGAGTTGGCTTCTATTTCACCAGAGAAGTGTAAGAAATGACTGTGGCCCATCGCTGTCTCTGTGGTGGACAGTAGTGTTTTTTGCATCTGGAAATTGTTATAGTGGAGGCAGATGTACACCCAGGATCACTTATGACTGTTCTACATCTTCTGGGCAATTTCCAATTCTTCTGTTCTTCCCGTTCAAGCAAAGAGCAGTATATATGGCTAGATGCAGAAGAAAAAGGACAGAGCTCACCACACTTGCTGATCAGATGAATGATTCGAGACCGGTGGGTGCTGAATCTTGATGGTGGGGCACAGCAAATAGTGTAATGTAGGGGAAACTTTTACCTACTTTTTTACTTTTACATTATAGTAGCATAGTAACATAGTTATTAAGGTTGAAGGAAGACTTTAAGTCCATCTAGTTCAACCCATAGCCTAACCTAACATGTCCTAACATGTTGATCCAGAGGAAGGCAAAAAAAAACCGTGTGGCAAAGAGTAAGCTCCACATTGGGAAAGAAAATTCTTTCCCGACTCCACATACGGCAATCCGACTAGTTCCCTGGATCAACGCCCTATCAAGGAATCTAGTGTGTATAACCTGTAACATACTTTTCAAGAAAGGCATCCAGTCCCCTCTTAAAGTTAAGTAATGAATCACTCATTACAACATCATACGGCAGAGAGTTCCATAGTCTCACTGCACCTACAGTAAAGAATCCGCATCTGTGATTATGCTTAAACCTTCTTTCCTCCAGACGTAGAGGATGCCCCCTTGTCCCTGTCTCAGGTCTATGATTAAAAAGATCATCAGAAAGGTCTTTGTACTGTCCCCTCATATATTTATACATTAAAATAAGATCACCCCTTAGTCTTCGTTTTTCCAAACTAAATAGCCCCAAGTGTAATAATCTATCTTGGTATTGCAGACCCCCCAGTCCTCTAATAACCTTGGTCGATCTTCTCTGCACCCGCTCTAGTTCAGCTATGTCTTTCTTATACACCGGAGACCATAACTGTACACAGTATTCTAAGTGTGGTCGAACTAGTGACTTGTATAGAGGTAAAATGATGTTCTCCTCATGAGCATCTATGCCTCTTTTAATGCATCCCATTATTTTATTTGCTTTTGTAGCAGCTGCCTGACACTGCCCACTAAATGTGAGTTTGTCATCCACCCATACTTCCAGGTCTTTTTCATTGACGGTTTTGCCCAGAGTTTGAGAATTAATCACATAGTTATACATCTTATTACTTCTACCCAAGTGCATGACCTTACATTTATCCCCATTAAAGCTCATTTGCCATTTATCAGCCCAAGCTTCTAGTTTACATAAATCATCCTGTAATATAAAATTGTCCTCCTCTGTATTGATTACCCTGCAGAGTTTAGTGTCATCTGCAAATATTGAAATTCTGCTCTGTATGCCCCCTACAAGGTCATTAATAAATATGTTAAAAAGAGGGCCCAATACTGACCCCTGTGGTGCCCGACTGCTAACCGCGACCCAGTCTGAGTGTGCTCCTTTAATAACCACCCTTTGTTTCCTATCCCTGAGCCAGCTCATAACCCACTTACACATATTTTCCCCTATCCCCATTATTCTCATTTTATGTATCAACCTTTTGTGTGGCACCGTATCAAAAGCTTTTGAAAAGTCCATATACAGTACGTCCACTGGGTTCCCTTGGTCCAGTCTGGAACATACCTCTTCATAGAAGCTGATCAAATTAGTCTGACATGAATGGTCCCTAGTAAACCCGTGCTGATACTGGGTCATGAGGTTATTCCTCTTCAGATACTCCAGTATAGCATCCCTTAGAAAGCCCTCCAGGATTTTACCCACAGTAGAGGTTAAGCTTACTGGCCTAAAATTTCTGAGTTCAGTTTTTGTCCCCTTTTTGAATATTGGCACCACATTTGCTATACGCCAGTCCTGTGGTACAGACCCTGTTATTATGGAGTCTTTAAAGATTAAAAATAATGGTCTATCAATGACTGTACTTAATTCCTGCAGTACTCGGGGGTGTATCCCATCCGGTCCTGGAGATTTGTCAATTTTAGTGATTTTTAGACGCCGCCGTACTTCCTGCTGGGTTAAGCAGGTTACACTTAATGGGGAATTTTTATCACTAGTTATTTTGTCTGCCATAGAATTTTTTTGTGAAAATACTGATGAAAAAAAGTCATTTAGCATATTGGCTTTTTCCTCATGCTCATCCACCATTTCACCCAGACTATTTTTAAGGGGGCCAACACTATCATTAAAAAATGTTTTTTACTATTTGCGTAGTTAAAAAATACTTTGGGATTATTTTACTCTCTCTGGCAATGAGTCTCTCTGTCTCAATCTTTGCTGCCTTGATTTGCTTTTTACAGAATTTATTTAATTTTCTGTATTTATTTAATGCCTCCTCACTACCTACTTCCTTTAATTCTCTAAATGCTTTCTTTTTGTCATGTATTGTGCCCCTTACAGCTCTATTTAGCCATATTGGTTTCCTCCTATTTCTAGTATGTTTATTCCCATACGGTATATACTGTGCACAGGTCCTATCCAGGATGCTAATAAACGTCTCCCATTTTCTTTGTGTATTTTTATGTCTCAGGATATCGTCCCAGTTAATTGCACCAAGATCATCTCTCATCCGTTGGAAATTTGCCCTCCTGAAGTTTAGTGTCCTTGTAACCCCTCTACTACACATCTTATTAAAGGATACATGAAAACTTATTATTTTGTGATCACTATTCCCCAAGTGACCCCAAACCCTTATATTTGCTATGCGGTCTGGCCTGTTGGTTAATATTAGGTCTAGCAGTGCCCCCCTTCTTGTTGGGTCCTGAACCAGTTGTGAAAGGTAATTGTCTCTCATAGTTGTCAAAAACCGATTACCTTTGCTGGAACTGCAGGTTTCTGTTCCCCAATCTATTTCAGGGTAGATGAAGTCCCCCATAATAATGACTTCTCCTTGAGTCGCAGCTTCATCTATTTGCTTTACGAGGATATTCTCTGTTGCTTCTATTATTTTAGGAGACTTATAACTAACCCCTATCAGTAATTTATTATTTTTCCCCCTCCCCTTATCTCCACCCACAGGAACTCTACATTTTCATTAGATTCACCTATATTATCACGCCGGATGGGTTTTAAGGATGATTTTACATACAGACACACCCCTCCCCCTCGCTTATCTGTACGGTCATTTCTGAACAGACTATAACCCTGCAAGTTAACAGCCCAGTCATAGCTCTCATCCAGCCATGTCTCAGATATTCCCACCATGTCATAATTATGCTCCAGCTCCAACAACATTAATTCTAATTCGTCCATTTTGTTGGCGAGGCTTATGCCCCCGCCACCCCCAACTTCCTTATTTGTGCCCAGGTCTCTATCTGCACTATCTTCCCCTCCTATAAAATGAATACCCTCCCCCCAATCCCTAGTTTAAACACTCCTCCAACCTTCTAGCCATTTTCTCCCCCAGCACAGCTGCACCTTCCCCATTGAGGTGCAGCCCGCCCCAAGCATAGAACCTGTAGCCAACTGAGAAGTCGGCCCAGTTCTGCAGGAACCCAAACCCCTCCTTCCTACACCAATTCTTGAGCCACTTGTTAACCTCCCTAATCTCCCGTTGCCTCTCTGGCATGGCACGTGGTACAGGCAGTATATCGGAAAATACCACATTGGAGGTCCTTGATTTCAGCTTGCAGCCTAATTCCCTAAAATCATTTTTAAGGACCTTCCACCTACCTCTAACTTTGTCATTTGTGCCAATGTGCACCATGACCGCTGGGTCCTCACCAGCCCCTCCCAGTAATCTGTCCACTCGATCAGCGATGTGTCGGACTCGAGCGCCAGGTAGGCAGCACACCGTTCGACGATCCCTGTCTTTGTGACAGATTGCCCTATCTGTTCCCCTAATAATTGAGTCCCCCACTACCAGCACCTGTCTGGCCTGCCCTGCTCTCCTATTTCCCTCCTTACTGCAGCAGTCACTCCTCTGGCTTTCAGAGGACATGCCTGGCTGCAGCAGTGCTACCCCTGTACTGGCACCCCCCTCATCTGCCAACTTAGCAAACTTATTGGGGTGTGCCAGATCAGGACTAGCCTCCCTGGCACTCTCCCCTCTACCCGGCCTTCTAACTGTCACCCGGCTTGCTGCTCCACTGTCCTGCAGCTCCATCCTACCATCCCCCGCCTCATCTATCCCATTGAGCGTCTGCTCAGTGAGCAGAAGACTCCTTTCCATATTGTCAATGGATCTCAGTGTTGCCAGCTGCATATTTAGATTTAGAATCTGGGCTTCCAAATCCACAATGTGCTCACATCTTTTAGCCATCCAGTTATGTAAAAAAAAGTTTTCCTTTATTGAAAATCCATTAAAATGAGGGGATCCATACAGAGTTTAAAAAACAGACGTGTTTCTGGCACAAAAAACGCCCTTACCATAGCATAACCTCTGCATAAATCCCCTTGTTTTCATAGATTTTCAATAATGGAAAAAAAATTTACATTACCAGATGGTTGTGCTGAGATTCTTTTCCTTCATTAGGCTAGATCCAAAAGTGGCATCTCAGAATCCATAGTTGATGCCACAAAATGAAAAGATAACAACATTTTGGGACATCCAGGAGAGGAATAAGAGAATCCCAAGGAAATCAAGCTGAATATAGGTGCACATCTGTAGAACAAGTCACTACATCACTGAATGTCAGGAGTGCAAGAATTTAAGAAGGGGGATAAACAGAAGTATTGGGTCATTTTTGACCCATTACAAATAGAAAGGAGCAAATATATTTGCAGGACCTTTTCCAGCTGCCAGGTCAGTATTTTTTGGCCACTGGATGGGAACCCGACAACTTCCTCCTATTAGTTGGAATGGTGTGGGCACAACACAACAGTGGTGACACATCATGCCATGCTCCTGGGATACCGGCAAGTAGAAGACAGTTCTTGGGACTCTCGTCCAACCTGGTTGCTGGACCAGGGTCCTGCAAATTGATTTGCTCAATAAACTCTGTTATATATGAAACACATAACAATATTTTTCCAAGTGGACAACCACTTTAATGCCTTGTAGTGCTAGGGTGAGGCTTCTTTCTAAAACCTAGCTGCAGCTTTAACTTCACTGTTTTTTTGCTTCAGTTGATCTAAGTTCCAAAATGTCTTTGCATTAAGAAATCATATATGGTTTGCCTCACTCTTTAACCGCTTAGCTCTACTGAATGACTAATGGTTGTAGCACTGGATGGTAGAGGAAATAGGTGAGCAGAATTTATTTTTAAGAAGTTGGATAGGCTGTAAAACAATTTGTAAACTGTGCAATCTATGCTCTATAATTCAGAAGCAGAGGACCTGCGTAGGTTTTACATAAATATGGCCATTGTCAAACTGTTCTGAAGGTGAATTACTTTGTGAAGCTAAAAAATCTGACTAATTTGCTTGAAAACTATAAATGATGTCGGCCACAAAGAGACGCCAGCTTAGCTAATGTGTGAAAAGCAATTTCCAGAGTCTTTACCATGATAAACAGTACAGGACACATAAGCTGAATGAGCGCGGCGTGCAGAATGCTAATTGGTGTCACCACTGTTTTCTAAAATTCTTGACGAAAAATATGTCGTTGGTTTTTGAAACCAAATGTTCAACAAATGTTGTCCTTGCACTCTATACAATACAGAAGTGTCTTGTATGCCAACATGTTATAAAAGCTAACAAACCAGAGGCACACTAGCTAATAACAGTCAGTCATAGAGAAACCAGAATATGTGCCAAGACCTGTTCCATCACCCCTGGATCATGTGTTGTGTCCCTTCCTGTTGCGTCTCTCTTCTGATGACCGAGCAACCTCCTAAAGGGCCAGATGCCCTGGCTTTGAGCCTGACCATTTCCCATTGCTCTTGTTCTGAAAAAAAAAAATTCCATAAGTTCTTCTATAATCCTTTGCCTTTATCCAGCTTGTTTTTGACCACGTGTCAATGTCTGCTGCCCATCCAAACCATTGCCCTTCTACCGTTTATGTCTAAACTCTGCCTGCCCCGACTGATGGCCACCTGACCATAATTTCTGCTGGTTTCCATCATTCTGCATTTTGGAGTCCTTTATTTTTCTACCATCAGCCGTTTGCTAAAGAAGACTAGTCTGGAAGGAGCAAACTTGGGATTTAGTATGTAGGAAAGTCCAAACCTCCTTCCAAGGGTCATGAGTGAAAAATCTCATAATTTCTTAGATTCTTCTCTTCGGTTTAACCAACGGAAAATCCCTTAGCTAGCCAGTGGATGCACATCTTCTACATAAGCCTTGTATCACTAGTTAATAGTTACTTCACATCTTTCAAAACAATTTAAAGTAATTCTAAAAGGATTGGTCTGGTTTCAGAAACTCATTTCTGTGCACCATTAATTCTGAGTTAATGCTGAGGGGTATCGTGTTTAGGAGCCATTATAAAGATCATCTCTCACTCTGGAAGACCTGACCTGCATTATTACATAGACATCACATTTTTATGAATAGGCACAGTATAATATATAATTTCCCCTGTGGTCAATGAAACACTTAAGAGGGGGACATTTTGTGATACTTTTCAGAAGACTACTTGATAATACAAGGCATAGAACCTTTCAATGAACAGTTTTCAACAATAACAGAACCTAACTTCACAAATGCCCCTTTTTAATCCCTATCACTTGTTAATAAACTTTTAGAAACCTGACATGGGGGCATTTCTTTCGGCCTTTCACTTTAAGTTGACGGTCATTAGAAATGTCCTTTCTTCTTTGGATTAAAATATGATGTTCTGGGCCTTAAAAGGTTATTCTCAATTTTGTAGGTTATCCCCTTCTATGGCATAGAGAATAACTTCTTAATCGGTTAGGGGGCTGACTGCAGGGACCCGCAGCAATCTTGAGAATGTGGAATCCATGACAACATAGTAATGGTCGATCATGTGCACTGCTGCATCATTCACACTTAGGGTTTGCAAAGACCAGCTGAGCGCAACACTTGACTATTTCCAAAGGCGCCATTAAATATGAATGAAGCATTAGTGTGCATAACGTTTCGCTATTCCATTTAGATGGGGCACTTTAGAGCGCAGGTGCTCAAGATTGGTGGGGGTTCCACCAATCAGACCCACCGTGATCGGGAAATTTTCCCCTATCAAGTGGAAAGGGGATAGTTTTCAAACTTAAGAATACCCCTTTAAGTATTGTGGTAGAGTGGCTCACTTAGCTGGACACAGAGGTAGAACAGGAACACTGTCTCTAAGAAAGTGCTTGGTTTATTGAAAACAGCATAAACCAAGCTTGGGAATGTAAACACGGCCCTCTGGGCAAAACAGCAAAGCAAAAAATCAAAAAGAAACAAAGTCCTTTTCCTAGCAGGGATCAGCCCGCTCACAAGTAGCAATGCCCACGTTAAAGGTTTAGCACACACTTCCCTGGAGTGTTCCCTCTCCAGACACATACTGAACACTGAAAGCTTTGGCAGTCAGCCATTTAAGCCAAGACCATGTAACTCCTCCATCATGTGATGAATCACATGATCTCAACATAACACAGGTCCTGTCAGGACACTGCAAGTGGAGCTACATGGACATTCTCCCTCCCGCTCTATGAATGTCCACTAAAACAGCCCATAATATAACTTTCAATAAACCATCCGAACATGTAGTGTGCTGGAGGAAACTATTCTGATTTTACATCTCTGAAGCCGTTACATGTATCTGCCCTCCATCACTTCACCAGTGACTCTGTCACAGTATGTAGTTGTGGACAGATAGTCTCTAAATGTCTTATGAGCTAATCATTAAGATTGTCCCAAAAAATTTTGACTAACATGTAGCATTGCTACTAATTAGTTACTAAGGGCACCATACCAAACTACCATATCTGAGGCTGTCATCTATTCTGGTGACCAGTCAGTAGCCTGTTCTCCATTCACGTCTAAAGTCTCAGACCTCAGAAAAGATGTTGAAGACCTCCCAATATTGTGGTTGCTCAGCATACATCCCGGGAATTCTTGTCATATCATAGGTCTAAGACGACAGCTGCATTTGTCAACCAGTTCCCTGAGGCACGTTGATTAGCTTATAGCATCAGACAGGGAGCAGTTTGTGCAGTTTTCTGCTTTACTATTAGTAAGCTGGCGAATTGGGAGCTGATAGATTGATGTAACCAACAACATAGCAGCCTGTGGTCCCCAAAAATAACCTCACTGATTTCATTATAATTTAATTACTACACGTAATGTTGGATAAGCTGGATGTGATATCAGACTTAGCTGTCATTCATAGTTTTATAGTAAAAAATATTTTAAAAAAAAAATAAGTTTTGAGCTTGATCAATAACCCCATGTTCCTTTTTCCCATAATAGATTGACCCATTACTCTAATTTCAAGACAAATGCAAAATGTATTTGGTTTCTTCCATAAAGAAGCAGATGATTTACTGTTCTGATGGGGTTCTGACTAGAGAAGAGCAAATCAAATTTGTTACGAATTTCCCAATCCAGGTAAATGGCAGTCCAACATTGACGTTAATGATGAGCGTCACACCCGATGTGATCACATGGACTGAATGTAAGATAGACATGACAGCGCAAGAAACACCCAGTGTTCGGAGGGTCAAAAGTGATCAGTAGCATGGACTTCCTGGTGAAACCCGTGTTCGGCATCTGTGCCCAACTCTATTGTTTGGGTTTGCCCATGTCTAATCTTCAGTGATGTGCAGATAAATGTCTCGTGTGTATGGCCTGCTTTATTCTGTAGGGTCCCTATAATTGGACAATCAGAGTGGGTCCACAACACCGCAGAGATTTTCTTGCTGGATTACTTTGAATATTATTTTTTTTTAATTATTTTTTCATATTTACAGTTTAAAATAGCTAAATATCCAACGCGATACTTCAGAACACGTATCTTCTCCTATGGAAATATTCTCCTGTGAGTTCTTAATTTAAGCCCCTTTTCCTTTCTTTACATCTTTATGTGTGATTGCTGCTTCTTCGCTTGGCATCAATCATAATACATGAAACCTGTTTTTGTATTGTCATCCATTGTAGGTATAAAAATATCTCTCCGGTATAAAGTGGGTGGACTATGTGGGATAAACTGTTCTAACATCAGCTAATTGGGACTGAAAGTTTGCAACAAATTTCCCCGGAGTCCTATAGCTTTCAGCTTTCTTTCCCCATCAGATATGATTTCCACTCAAACAAGCATCAGAAGGAAAATTTAATAAAGAATATTGCATTTTGGCAGTATTAAAAATGTATTTATGTATATTGCTGCAGATCAACTAATATTATGATTATTCACAATGTATAAAGCAGTGGTAAATCTGCACTTTATGAATCGCAATTCCTGCTCCTATTTGTAATTTAATGGGAAGCTTTCCAGTTCATCACTTAAAGGGAATTTGTCATAAAGTTTTGACATATAGATGTAGCCATATGGTTGTATAGGCGCTTGTAACCCATTAAAAATGATACCTTTTTTGTAGGGATCTGATGAGCCAGTCATGAGAAATCTAGCATATAAGTCATATGCAAATCAGTCTGAAAGTGCACTGGGGGAGTGTCAATGCACTTAGGCTGCGTCTTCCACTCTGAATCTGCGGGAACATATAGAAACCTATGGAGGAGCGTTGATTTACAAGAATGAATAGGAACAAAAACCAGCTGATCAACCGTGCATTTCTTTAAGGAGGACTTGTTTCCACTCCTGGCAATACATACTTGTATTCCTCTGAAAAATGAGCATTTTGGATAAACTTTTCTTATAACGATGTTGTGTCATTCCTCTGTTATTCCTCCTACAAATCTGTACATAAACAGTTGGTGGTGGGTCCTTACATGAACTAACAATGACCAATCAGAGTCGCCAGTATTAAACTGTTTAAGAACACACCCCTATGTAAAAGGGGAATGGTAACACCCACTTGTCAATTTATTCAAAAATTTTCAGGTTGAATAATAAAGGAATGGAACAATTGCAAGTTATTTGATAAGATGCCCCAGAATTATTTCATGGCGCATGAGGTTCCACAAGTGGCTGTTAAGTCATTACCTTTATAACTGGGATCTCTGGTGGAAAGTTTAAGTGGTAAATTAATTTTTAATGGGGATTGGGGCAGTTTAAAAGCTGTGTAAACACTATACATACAAAAATGCATGCGCCCTTCACATTACTCCTACAGGAGCTTTTCTGAATCCCCATTGGCCATCCATTCTGCATAGACATTAATATGGGGTTGGCCCCTCTGCAGATATAATGGCTACCTGCTCTGCTGAGAAGGTTTTCTGCAAGATTTTGGAGGCGTCTGTGGGAATTTTTGTCCATTAATCGATAAGAACATTTGTAAGATTGGACGCTGATGTTGGGGAGAGGCCGGGCTCACAATCTCTGTTCTAGTTCACCCCAAAGGTGTTGTATGAGGTTGAGGTCTGGGCTCTGTGAGGCCAATCATGTTCTTTCCACCAAAACCTCCCAACCATGTCTGTATGGAGCTTGTGCACTCGGCATAGTCATAGGAACAAAAAAAGAGTGAACCCCTGAAGCGGGGCCGGGGCACACGTGTTTGCATTTGCTGCGGGCCGGAATTGAGTTCTGATTGCCCTGCAGCCCCTTTTCTAAATGAATGTCTTGGTGGAGTGTGTGGTGTAGTGGAGTGTTGTGAATTCCGCTCTCGGGCTCCCTCCGGTGGTTGTAAGTGGCACTTTTGTGAGTTCTGCTCTTGGGCTCCCTCCGGTGGATTTAAGTGGAACTGCTGCTCCTTGGATTTAGCAGTCAGCAGCTGCTTCCACTGATCGTCTATTCTGGCTCGGCTATTTATCCTGGCTCTATCCTTCAGCTAGTGCCAGTTGTCAATGGTTCCTTCTTGGATTCACATCTCTCTTGGATTTCCCTGATATTCTGACCAGTTCAGCAAAGTTAAGTCCTTGCTTTGTTCTTTTGCTTTCCACTTGTTGTGGACTTAATCGTTCAGCACATTCTATGTTTTTTTCTAGTCCAGCTTGTCAGTATGGATTTATTCAGTTAAGCTGGAAGCTCTGGGAAGCAGATTTACCCTCCGCACCTTTAGTCAGGTGTGGAGATTTTTGTAAACTCTGTGGTGGATTTTTCTAGTTTTTAATACTGACCGCAAAGTATTCTGTTCTGTTCTATCTATCTAGCTAGATTGGCCTCCTTTGCTACATCCTAGTTTCATTCTGTGTATGTCATTTCCCTCTATATTGACTATATTTGTGGGGGGCTGTCTGTCCTTTGGGAATATTCTCTGAGGCAAGATAGCTTTCCTGTTTCTATCTTTAGGGGTAGTTAGTTCTCCGGCTGTGATGAGGTGTCTAGGGAGAGACAGGAACATCCCACGGCTACTTCTAGTGTTGTGTTGAGCTCAGGAACTGCGGTCAGTACAGGTACCACCTCCTCCAGAGCACGTCCCATGTTGCTCCTAAACCACCAGATCATAACAGTGGAGTATGTTCTTTACTCACTTTTGCTTTGCGAGCCTTTGTTACCTCCCTGTCCATGGAACCGTTTCTGACTACATACAAAACAGAAGATCTTTGGTCCGGGTCAACAGGTTCGACTTTACTGTGCAATTCATTTACACGTGGCTGTAGTGTACAGATTAAGACAAAGTCTCTTTTTAATGATGTTCCCTTGGTTTTGTGATCCACCACTGCATGTTCCTGTCCTTTCCTGAGACCCACCATCTTCACCTCACTCTGTGACCTGGCTTACATCTTTCTCATCAGGGAGACAGAGGCATGATGAGACCTTAGGTCCAAGACTGTCCCGGCATCCAGACGTGACCGAAGCTGTACGTTCATTCTTCTAGGACACTTATACTGACCAGATCCGTTCTCTTCTGCTGCAGCTTAGCTGCACTAGAACCTGATAACTCAGCTATGTTCAGCCTTGCTCTCTACTCCACCCAGAACCGGCACTTGTTGGAGTCCTAGACTCTGACTAGACTGTCTCTCACTAGACTGTTCCTGACTAACTCTAACCCGGAAAACATGTTCTATAAAACCTGGTGTAACCCCTCCTATACTGTGAGCTAATCCCAACTCTATCACCTATCCAATCCCTAGTGTAGTGCAAACTGTACCCCTATCTACTGTACGCTGTATGGTTCCCCTAGTGGACAGACATCCTGCATTTCCAGGGATGGCTATAGGCATAGCCTGTAGAAGAATTGAACACACAACACCGGCCAGAGTGATAAAATATAACATTACTTTATCACATATTAGTATATAAAACTAAACAACACTGTCACAACCCCCCGCTGCCACAATGTCTTCTTCATCCCAGACTCCCATCTACAACCCAAACTGTTCCCACAAAGCGGGAAGCTACAATTGTCCACAATGTCTGGTGCTGAAGCATTAAGATTTCCTTTCACCAGAACTAAGGGACCAAAGTTGACCCCTGATAACAGCCCATAGCATTATCATCCTCTACCATCTGTACAGCCGGCACAATGCAATCAGGCAGGTAATGTTCTCCTGGCAGTCACCAAACCAAGGCTCGTCGAGATAGAGAAGTGTGATCTGTCTATTTTTTAAAACTAAAGAATAAATTTTATTTATTTCTAATTATTATATTTTTGTATTCTATTTTTCTACATCACTGAGGCCATGGTTGAATGCAGGAGTGATCTTAGTGAGTGGTATCTTCTGAATTCAATTGGCTGCAGTGGTCACATGTAAGGTGTTGAGGTTTAAAGAATTGGAAAGCCATAGTATAGAAGCAGGGTGCGATCATTACGTGTTACTCAATTTCTTACTTTATACCATTTTAATCTTCTGGTTAAGAAAAAATCAAAGGGATGGACACTGCCTTCAACATACCTGGTCCTCATTACCATATTTATGTTTTTGAGCAGTCCCACTTGGGTTAATCTTCTGCATCTTCTCTCATAAATTAATATTTTTTGCATGATTTATCATGATAGAGAAGTTATTAGCTAGAATTGGACGTTTCCTAGTGGTTACATACAGGCATAATTATTAATGCTAATGCTATTCTTAGCAGGTAGCTGTTTTCTTCTGAATGTCATTGAAGAGATTAGATTCCAATACATGGAGCCTTACAGAGCATAAAAGTGGCCTGTCACATTAAAATTGCCGCACCTTACCTCTTGTAAAAGTGAGCTGCGAAATGCACCAATCAGAGCATGAGCGGCTCCACATTTTAAACCTAGATTACGGTACATTGCATTTGATGTATGCCCATGAGCAGTGAAGTGACAACTTTCCAAAGAACATAATGCAAAGGAGGATTGAGATTCATTTCAAAAAAATGCAAGGAAATTGTATTTTTGAAATAGAGTAAAGAAATCAGTTTTGTAACTGTCACGATTCATTTTTGGATTCGTGGCAGCGCTGGTTCCACTCTGTATTAAAAGTAGCTTTTTTTTCCTTTCAGGACCAGCAAGGGTTAATGTCAGTTTTTCCCCGCTGGCAAACTGCTGTAACTGCAGAATTGCTGGGTCAGCTGATGTGAGTAATGACCACTCCCATCATCCTTTAAATGGTCACCTGATGCATCAGCTGACTGTTGGTGATAGAGTTTCTCTATGGAGACCAGCCGTGCAGTTGCAGCTTTCTGGTGTTTGGGGTCCTGTTTCTGTGTCATCTGCAGTGTGGAGCTTGGCAGTGGTGTCTGGAAGCTAAGTGTTGTGTTTATTCCTTGTCCCTTTCGTGTTTGTCACTGCCCCCTGTGTGGTACTATCTGCAGTGGTGAGGCTAGCACCCCTTGCCGGCCAGTGCACTAGCCAGGGCAGTGCTAGGTGATAGCGAGAGATGAGGTTCCTAAAGGCGAAGGGGGGAAGGACCCACTTAGGGAGTTAGGGGAGTGCAGGGACATACTCTATTTTGAGTTCAGGTGGTGACCATCCCTCATTCCCTATCGGTAGGGCCTTCCTCTCCCCTATACCATTCTGTTGTGTGTGTGTCGTGCCATCCGCTGACCAACCCCCCCATGGGGTCATTATATATTCCATGACAGTAACACTGATTTTTGCCAACGATCATGTTTCCATAACTGTTTTACTTAATCAAGGTTCTTTTCTTTGCCCTGTCCCTGTACATGAGTGGCGCTTATCCCCCTTCTATAGCTCCGTCTAAACAGTTGATTCTTCACCAATACTCTTCCTCCTACTGTACAAACCAAGTCATGACCTTTTGACTCCAAGAGCAAACCCTTCTATATGGTTGGAGCAATTGTAGGTGTTCCAAAAAGAGGATATCTTTTATTTTTTTGGGATGGGGGGTATTCTAAAAAAAGTTATCCATAGTTAAAGGGAACTTGCCATGTTGTAAATGATATCTGATCTACAGGCAGGATATTGCACGGCAAGAGGAGATGATCAAATTGATATACATCTGTGGAAATGTGTCAGTAAAACTCATATTTTATTCATTAAAATCCCTGGAGTTATGTGCATCTGAGTCCAGTGGGTGGATCTATTCAGTGATTTACAGTGTCTCCTGTTCTGTGCATGCAGAGATAACTGTCAACCACTGAGTAGTACCGCCCACTAGACTCATGCACACAAAACACCAGGGATTTCAATGACTAAAGTACAAATTATACTGAATCTTTCCCGACAAACCTAAATATATTTTTGCTCAGCTTCTCCTTCTCTATACCGTGCTGTCTACAGGTCGGACTAAATGTACAAAGGGACATTTTCCCCTTTATGTTTGACTTACCTAACTGTAAAACAAAGAATGTTTATGTGGAAAGTAACATAACAGATTATTTCTGAAATATTTGGTTAGGAGTAAAAAATGTGCCTTCTTGTAGCAAGTAGAAGGTTTTTGCAAGGAGGAGTGACTCTACAGACTCCTGCCATCTACCATCATTTCCCATTCATCAGGTATTACAGTGTGGGGGTTACTAAACAGCCTTCATATATCTGAAAAGAATAATTAGATAGTAATTACAGATGATCATTTAATTAGATGCAGACAATGAAACACATCAGGTAACAATACATCAGGGCGTTGATTAACTTATGTCATCCCACGAGTCAATTAGCAATGATAAATTTAGTCTGAAGAATTAGTACATGTCAAACACTCAGTCAGGGGCTAAAACCTCATAGGAACATTTTCTTGAACCCTCTAATTCCATTAAGATTAATGTGACATTAAGCCTAACGGAACCTTGTAATGGACAAGTCGTTTCTCATTTTATGGGAAATTATTGTGGCTTTTCAGTGTTTCCTTTGCTGAGAAGTAAGCTAATAACATCCGATAGAATCATGGAATGTTAGAGTTGGAATGGACCTCCCATGTCATCGTGTCCAACCCCCGATCAAAGCAGGATTCACTAAACTCTCGACACATTGTATACAAAGTCACAAAGTCAGTCCCACACAACTTAGTGTTTGTTATTTAGATTTTGCAAAGAAAGATTCGGTAAAACTCACCAGGACCTAGTAACAGAATAATGCAAGTGTGAACAGGTGCAAGATGCTACGACTGCATAATGTCCAAACAAAAGAAAACAGCAACTTCTGTAAGTGCCAAGATGTCTGCAAAGATTGAATAAATTACATTTACACTGTGTTACTGTTAAATCTTATTTTTAATTTTGCCATTGACAGTGACCCACTGGTGTATTTCCCTGGAAAAAGATATGGGTCAACTCATTGATGATGCTCAGCAAGCACTAACGTTTGGAAAGGAGGTCAGCTCCCTCAATGGCTTTTGAGGTTTTTTTTTCATGCTTTGTACATTGGTGACTTGGATAGCATCCATGTAAGCCATTTTTTTTGTGAAGTCAACATAGTAGATGACCAGTCCAGTACACGGTCTCTAAAAAATATTTGTTAAACAGTATTATTTTCTTAATTCATTTCCCATTTCAAACCGGCATATGTGAACGGTTCTTTTTGATGTCATGAGTAAGGACAGTTCACATATGCCATGTAGCCTGTTGCTATTTTCTCCTGTATATCTTGCTATTAATTGTGGTTGGCTATTTTTTCTTAATTGGATCAGTAAAATATCACTATGCTAACTAATATTTTTTTGGAGACCGTCAAAGTATATTCTGGTTTCTATATACAATGCAACTATTTTCAGATGACCACCCAAAATTAGTTTAAAAAGTGGTCTTCTCAAAGGAGTTAGCCAGTACGCATGATACATTGTGTAACTGAATATCTGTCGCAGGAAGTCTGGGACAGGGGATGGGTTTTTTTAAGGGTTTTTATTTACAAGTTTTGCTATATATTTTGTAAGTTGAAATTACACAAAAAGCAGTGTAGGGCAAAGGCAACACAAGGTCTATCAACAGCTATCAGCTATTCAAACTGCAGCCCTTTTGGCATCTGTGCAAGATGGTGGTTCAGTGGTTAGCACCAGGGTCCTAGGTTCAAATCCGGCCAAGAGCGAGATCTGCAAGGAGTCTGTATGTTCTCATCTTGTTTGCGTTTGACCTCCTGGATTCCAGGAGAAGTTTGCAAATCTCTAACACCCTAAAAGCCTTCCAAGACTGGTTTTGAGGGACGTCAAAAATAACAAACAAATGAACATTCAAGGAAAGTAGATGAAGTGTGGTTGGGTTGTGAGCTAGAAATGTTTTGTGATTACAGAGGAAACTTTTTTAGGGTCCTCTATGCACTCCGTAAACTGCTTACACCAGACTTCAAAAATTGACTAGTACGTCTTACATTCATAGTCACTCTACATAGTGGGAGAGAAATGCAGTCATGATTGAAGTTACATGGTTGCCACCTTTACATTGCAAATGGGGGACAACCTACCATAAATGTACTTTATTGTGTGTCTCTTGGGTGGCATTAAAAGCAACATGAAAGACGAGCATTTTATAGTAGGTTGACCACCATTGCCATAAATGATTTTCATTGGCATTACACAGATTAAACCTTTATAACACTTTGGAACAATGATTTCTGCTTATAGAGAGCCATGAAAGGTCTATTAGGCTCACTTTAATTAATTCTGAAGAATCATTAAAGATCCCACTAACTACAGAGATGCTGTCGGAGAATTCCAGTAAGAAGCAAGGGCAAGAACAGCCCTACAGACATTAACAGCAATAATACCGGTACCTTAATGGATCTCGATAAGTTATGAGTGATCGGAGCCAAAATGCTAAATGTTAACAGGAGCAACTTCAACTATTTCAGAACTGTAAAAATCCTTACATTTTAGAAATATAGAGGAACATTTGAAGATAAAATGAAATGAACTGCTGAGATCTGTAATGCTGATTGTAAGGGTTATGTTGCTCTGGTCTGTTGGGAACCGTCCTCTGGAAGACTTTAGTGATCCTGCAGGTAGTGAAGTGTGTCGGCGCTAGATACTGTTGGAGCTGAAAAGGCTGCTGAACGGTCTGTGATAAGCAGAAGTGAAACTTGTGGGTTTTTATTGATTTAGTGATATTTTTAACCGAAAAGCTGACTTTAGCTGGAAAATTGTTAATCCAAGTGACAAGAATGAAATAGAAGTTTTTGGCCAAACTTCTGATCTGATTCTGAGAAAAGTTTCTTTGCATTAATAAGCCTTGTTAAAAATCCAAAGCTTACAAGTGAGCTCTGTACTGATCTGTATCACTAGAGCATAACTTAGGCCTAGACCTAGGCGGTAAACTTTATTTCCTAGTTAATGTGACTTTCCAGTTCTGAGCTCAGAAATGACAAAATGTTCAAAACCAATGGGTGCCTGCTTTCAGTTTTCCTCAATTCTTGCCATTTGATCCCTTTTTAGCTTGGCTTCATTAGGGCAGAGCTGCGATTTGTGACTAAAAGTGATGATGAGCAAATTGATTCACAAGACCCTGGTCCAGCTACCCCATCAGTAGTCTGTGGCCACTGGGTGGGAGCCCTACGATCCACCTCCTACTTACATGAATGATGTAGTGATGGGCTACTAATCAAGATATACCTTGGATTCCAGGGTTTGTGAGGCATCTTGCAGAGCTCCCAAACTAAATTGATTTTTGTTACATCTGCATCGCTGCCTGCCCTTTCTGTCTCTGCTTCTGTCACCAGATGGTACAATGCTCTTGCTGCTGACAATGCAAGGGGACACCTCTAGTTCTTTGTCCTCTTGTACTTGTAGTCCTGGAAGATTAGGAGTTTTCTATCTTCTGTGTGGCCGTGGTGGGGTTGCCCGCTATTTAACCTCCTGAATGTCCGTAGAACACTGCCAGTTATAATTTGACTTGCTACAAGAAAACAATATTCTGCTTGGAATCCCAATAGACATTCCTGATTTTTGACTGTGGCTCATTTTTTGAATGCTCTCCTGCCTTGTGATTTTGTCCTGGTTCTACCTGCGTCTACCGGACTATTCTACTTGCCAGCTTGCAGCAACAAATGGCAGCTAACTCCATGGCCCCAGCCAAGGGGTCCTTGTTAAAGGGAACCTGTCACCCCGTTTTTTCCGTTTGAGATAAAAATACTGTTAAATAGGGCCTGAGCTGTGCATTACAATAGTGTATTTTGTGGACCCCGATTCCCCACCTATGCTGCCGAAATACGTTACCAAAGTAGCCGTTTTCGCCTGTCAATCAGGCTGGTCTGGTCAGATGGGCGTGGTGACATCGCTGTTTCTTCCCCCAGATCTTGCTTATCTGTACGTTGGTGGCGTAGTGGTTTGCGCATGCCCAAGGTCCCGAATCCACTGCACAGGGGAGGGAAAAGAGCACGACCTGCGCTATTCCCCTGGTGATCGTGGGGGCGGCCATCTTCCTCTGGCCGCGCGTGCGCAGATGGAGCACTCTGCTGCCCGGGGCTTCAGGAAAATGGCCGCGGGATGCCGCGCGTGCGCAGATGGAGATCGCGGTGGCCATTTTCCTGAAGCCGAGATGCGAACTCTGCTGAGAACTGCTGCAGAGTTCGCATCTCGGCTTCAGGAAAATGGCCGCCGCGATCTCCATCTGCGCACGTGCGGCATCCCGCGGCCATTTTCCTGAAGCCCCGGGCAGCAGAGTGCTCCATCTGCGCACGCGCGGCCACAGGAAGATGGCCGCCCCCACGATCACCAGGGGAATAGCGCAGGTCGCGCTCTTTTCCCTCCCCTGTGCAGTGGATTTGGGACCTTGGGCATGCGCAAACCACTACGCCACCAACGTACAGATAAGCAAGATCTGGGGGAAGAAACAGCGATGTCACCACGCCCATCTGACCAGACCAGCCTGATTGACAGGCGAAAACGGCTACTTTGGTAACGTATTTCGGCAGCATAGGTGGGGAATCGGGGTCCACAAAATACACTATTGTAATGCACAGCTCAGGCCCTATTTAACGGTATTTTTATCTCATACGGAAAAAACGGGGTGACAGGTTCCCTTTAAGTCCAGGTCCCTGTAAAGGGAAAACCAAAGAAATGCGACAGACTATAAACTGATGTATTTGCAAAAGTAAAAGAGCGTGTTCATACTGTGGTCATTTCACAGACAAAACCGAAAAAAGGAAACAAAATGAGCAAATACCCTACAGCAAGTAAATAGTAATAGTACAAGTAAATAACAGGATTCTTAGTTAATGCTATTTTGACCAAAAAGCCATCATCCCCCATCGCTCTGCAGTTCTGCCTCCTTAGATTGTCTGCTGTGTATAAACCAAAGCCCATCTCACGCCCTCCAGCAAGTCTATTCATGGAAAGGTGTTTTAGTGTTTTTTTTCTTTTTATAATGGCTAGAATAGAAAAGTTATAAAAATACAGATAACTAAACGACTACTGAGAAATAATTACTCCAGTTTGTTGATGTGTTTTTTTAAATGTGGTGCCCAAAACTGGACACAGTATTCCAGATGAGGTCTGACGAAAGAGGAGTAGAGGGCAATAATGACTTTGCGTGATCTAGACTGTATGCTTCTGTTAATACATCCCAGAATTGCATTTGCCTTTTTTCTGCTGCATCACATTGTTGACTCATGTTTAGTTTATGATCTATTAGTATACCCAAGTCTTTTTCACATGTGCTGCTGCTTAGCCCTATTCCTCCCATTCTGTATATTAAGATAAGCGAGAAGGAATCCCTCATGTCAGTGTGAGCTGTGTATGGGAGAGAAAAGAGCTTAAAAAAGGGGGAAATTGGTGAAAAATACAGGATACAAATCATATAATGACCTGCAAAAGTATTATTCCTCATGTACACACATGCCAGCTTATTGTAAAAGTGACAAACATTGTATTGTATCTTTTAATTATATCCTGTGGTCTGTTTAGCAGTAGAAAGATTTTATTTTATACAGAAAATTAATGACTTAGTTGTTTTGAATCTGTTAAACTTTTATTTTAATAGTGATTATCCAATTCAAAGTCACGAACCTTACCGTAATCTAAAGCAGATATCATGTTAATCCTCCTCTGCTACGTTCTAATCTGATTAGGCACAGGATATAAAATATTAATAATATTTTAACTTAATTAAAATAGGCAAACAAAAATCAATGAATGTTTATCAGTTAACTAGATTTGTACTTTATGACAATCTGCAAAGTTTTATTAAGCTTTCTGTCACTCAGCCAAAGATGTAGCTTGCTTCCCTCGACTGACATCTAAAATTTTCTGATCTTGGGTATACACCCATCGTGGTCCCTTGTGAAAGCTGTGGCGAAATGCACGTAGGGCACGGTGGCCTGAGCGGGTGAGCAGTCCCTTTCCCTATCTGGCATTATCTACTCTCTGTATTGTGCACTGGTCACTTTAATACTTTACTTCTTCTATAACTAGTTGTGCCAGAAAGGTGTATGTGTGACTTTTTGCCACTATGTTCTATATTCCATACTCTTTGGATTATGTAACACACTGTGTTATTGTTGGGGCATAGGTGAAATTGTTACTGAGCACTGGTCAGAGTCATGCTGCTGCAATGCAGGTAAATGCAAGCTCCACTAGGTTGCAATAGAGTGGTGGAAGGACTGCACACAGCAAGACCAGACCTTCAATACAGCAGCGAGGCCACCACCAGGTGGCAGCAGAATAGTCAAAACAAGCCGGTCAATATAAGACTGTAGCGCAGTACAAAAGGAATAAGCAAACACAGAGTCAACAACAAGTCAAATGGGTCAGTACCGGTCAGGAGCAGATATGCCAAAGACAAGAGACAAAATCACAGGTCAGGGTCCAAGCCAAGTCAAAACCAGAGAGTCAATACACGAAATGGGAACACTGAGTCAGGAAGGGAAGAGTGGAAAAACAGACACAGGTTCAGTAAGAAAGCAGCAGTATAAATCAGGGCAAACAGAGTCAGCTACACACGCCGTAGGCAGAAACTATACCTGACATGGTCTGCAGGACACAGTGGAGAGACAGAGACATGGCAACCCTGAGACCAGAATGAGGCTGAGAAAGTTAAACCCTGGCATGACCAGACCGGAAAAAGGGGAAGACAGGACTCAAAACCCGGTCTGGATCAGGACAGTCAGTTTATTTAGTACTAATATTTATTTCTGTGACCCTTACCTGGAAATGCAGCTGTGATATTTTTACCCCCTTTATGCAATATTTTTGGCTGCTATTGGTATCATGTATTACACATAAGCACTTTAGCATATCCCGTCCAATCCCCAATTTTTCTGTTGAGAGGTTTGTTTTGTTATTGTCTGATTCTAATTATGTTAATAAATAATAAATATTCAAATTTATTTTAGTCGTGTTTCCACTATATAGGTGTTAGGGTTTGGCAGAAGGCACCAAATATTTATTTATAGAGTGCTAGGTGCGTTCGCAACCTGGGATCCACCGTGCAGGAGTAAAACCCGCTGCTAGTAAGTGACGGTACTATATGGCGGTATGAGTGAACTCTGTTACTTCACAGAGTCACTTAAGAGAAGAATAGCATGTGCAAAACTCCTCACCGGAGGTACCGGTATTCTAGGGGCTTATTTCAGCCAGGCCCTGAATCACTCACACAAAACTCCTCACCGGAGGTGCCGGTATTCTAGGGGCGTATTTCAGCTGAACCCTGAAACCACATGCATAAGACCACACTGGCGCTGAATACGTAACTTAGTTGATACTAGCGCATGGCCGTGCAGCCATGCAAACTTTTTATAGTTGCAGCCACTTCAGGACCTTCCTAGAGGACCAATGGGAGCTGCTACAGTACCTGAGCAACTTCAGGACCTTCATAGAGGACCAATGGGAGCTGCTGCAGTACCTGAGAATGTGACCCCCGACCTCCAATGAGAGGTCTTACCCTGGGCATGCTCAGAAGGGGAAAAGTAGGACTTAGTCCCAGAGACGTCTGCTCGCCGCTGACCAGTACTGGCCACAATGGCTGAGCCTGGAAAGGCAGCAGTAACCATCTGCACCGTATCAGGCTGAGCCAGACGCTGGTACCGACGTCTCCGCTGAGCAGGCTCCACTGCGGCTGGAGAAGAATGAGAGACCGCAGTGGAGATGGTTCGAGATTCCCCCTGTGCAGAGGCGGGAACTCGACCCCTAACAATAGGTATATTAATCTTCTTTAAAGGTCACACGACAATTATTATTGGTTGTTCTATTTATTAATATAAAATAATTTGTTAAATCCAATCTACACATGAAATCATGAAAGTATATAGACAAATGTGATATTAACGTGCAGCGGCAAACAGAAAATAGTCAATCTCGCACTTTAAGCAACTGAGAACACTAGACCTCCCGAGAAGGAGTTGCTGTCCCCCTCCTTACAAAGCTTACTGTCTAAGAATGAAGAACAGGGTCACTACTTTGATATCTCGCACATACTTCAGTAAGATGTGACATGAAATTTCTAGGTCAAACCTATGAATTTCATTTTTTTGAAATCCTTCCCTTGAGGTACGAAGATGAAACCTCTACCTAGGAGGGTTGGAGATTTTCTGAATGATAAATGCAAAAATTCTTGAAGACAACAGAAGATGACTAGTAATTAGTGTTGAGCGATACCGTCCGATACTTGAAAGTATCGGTATCGGAAAGTATCGGCCGATACCGGCAAAGTATCGGATCCAATCCGATACCGATACCCGATACCAATACAAGTCAATGGGACTCAAGTATCGGACGGTATTCCTGATGGTTCCCAGGGTCTGAAGGAGAGGAAACTCTCCTTCAGGCCCTGGGATCCATATTAATGTGTAAAAGAAAGAATTAAAATAAAAAATATTGCTATACTCACCTCTCCGACGCAGCCTGGACCTCACCGAGGGAACCGGCAGCGTTGTTTGCTTAAAATTCGCGCGTTTCCTTCCTTACGTGAAGTCCCGGCTTGTGATTGGTCGCGTCGCCCATGTGACCGCGACGCGACCAATCACAAAGCCGGAACGTAATTTTAAAATCCTGAAGGACCTAAAATTACGTCACGGCTTGCTGTGATTGGTCGCGTCGCGGCCACATGGGCGACGCGACCAATCACAAGCCGTGACGTCACGGGAGGCAGGACACGCGCGCATTTTAAAATGTGCACGTGTCCAGCCTCCCGTGACGTCACGGCTTGTGATTGGTCGCGTCGCCCATGTGACCGCGACGCGACCAATCACAAAGCCGGAACGTAATTTTAAAATCCTGAAGGACCTAAAATTACGTCACGGCTTGCTGTGATTGGTCGCGTCGCGGCCACATGGGCGGCACGCGACCAATCACAAGCCGGGACTTCACGTAAGGAAGGAAACGTGCAAATTTTAAGCAAACAACGCTGCCGGTTCCCTCGGTGAGGTCCAGGCTGCGTCGGAGAGGTGAGTATAGCAATATTTTTTATTTTAATTCTTTATTTTACACATTAATGTTGTTTCGATACCGATACCCGATACCACAAAAATATCGGATCTCGGTATCGGAATTCCGATACAGCAAATATCGGCCGATACCCGATACTTGCGGTATCAGAATGCTCAACACTACTAGTAATGCGATCTATCAAGATGACATACAGGTATCTTAGTCATTACATAGTGTGAATCCCAGGCCTTCACACCAGGACGCTTCAAAGCACAATTCTACATAAAGCTCATAGTAGCATGCTACCTACTGAGATCAGTGGCAGACACACTGCTCATATGTATTTATCAGTGCAATCAGGTAAAATTCTGGGAAACCTAAATATGAACTTTAGATATCAAAGATCTTAAGAAATATAGATTTTTCATCTGGCGCAGGGGAAGTATGGGTCATGATTACAACCTTTATTAGTTTTACTGCCTGATACTGAATATTAATCAATAGGGGTTATTGGGTAAATGTAAGAAACGAGAAAGACTTGAGTAAGATTTCTTGCATCAGTATGCTGCAGCTCCTCATGAATTAGATGACCTGTGGCATCATTTCCCAGTTCCGCCCTGGTCCCATTTAATCTCTTCCCATTGTGGTTGGACGAAACTGTCGGGAAAACAGGAAGAGTCAAAAAAGTTTTGCCCATCACCATGTTGCACAAAACTTTTGTGAATTTTCCAAATGATTTACCGTACATCAGCAATCTGACGTAATCGCTTTGATGAATCAGGGCCGTCACCTACAAAATTACACAGGTAAAATTTGTAGCAGATTACATAAACTAACAAAAGAACTAACAACATTTTCAAAATCTTATCCACATGCCTAGTTTAGGGCAACGAATGGTGATATTTCTGTTTGTTTTATTACTGAGTGGGGGGAGGTTCCTGCTGCAGTCAGTTGTCTTACAAATTACAAAGGACAAGGAGGAGGAGTGGCAAAACGGTTCTGAGACTGGTATAAAAGATTTCCTTTATACATTTTTAAGTTCCAATTGAAATAAGAAATAAATTAGAACAAAAGAAATGAGGATCTCTTGATTTGGTTTGTGTTTCTTACGACCGTTCAGTTGAATATCACAGCCGACTTTACCCAGCTTGGTTAATTCTTGTCTCGCTTTCAGCTTTGCCACATGCCCAATTCTTCTCAATTAATGTTACCAAATCCTAAACTCGCAAAACTAAACTCTTGAACTATCGATTATGGCACCACTCCTCCAGACATGCTTGGCGTCAGTGACTGGACCCCTAGTCTATCAGACTAAATTTCCGCGATGTCCCTTCTACTACATGTGTGTTTGAGGCCTTTGCTGACATTTGAACTGTCTAATCACAATTCCTTGCTATACCCTTGCAATTCTCAGAATAAACTTTTGCCCAAATTTCCTTAACCGTATCTACTCTACCTCCACCTACTTCCTCTGTGTCTGATTCACTTCTATGAAGCCATCAGCGATCAGAGGCACCTAATGGCCCATTCACATGGGTCAATTTCATTTTGTCAATGTACATAGTCGACACTTAGGTCAATCACTGCTTATTTATTAATAAGTCCATTTATATCGGCCAACAAAAATTGTATGGGAAAGAATGCTAGATAATACCATCGTCTCATCCACATCTTCTTGGAAGCACATCTTTTGTTTACACAGGGTGATGCAATTTTTATGCAGCATAAACAATCCAATTGCAGCGCCCCAGAGTCCTGGTCGTTGCAGTACTGTGGCTCCGCCACTATGGGGAGCTATGGTGCGTCTGATGGCACTGAAGGAGTTCATCGGATCAGGTATCACAGACACCAATACATTTCACAGTCGGGCCTCCGGGGGGAGCTAAGGGTTCTATTCACTAGGCCACTCCCCACCATAGTGAGTAAACTGGGGGTCAGGCAGGAAGTTAGAGGAGAAAGCTGACTGGGTTGGAACCAGGCAACACCTTGTGGCAGAGGGTGTTGTGGGGGAAGATACAGTAGGGTCTCTGTTAGGGGTGGGATCCTGACAGAGGCTTGGCAACTTGAACGAACGTAACGGGACCGCGCCTGCTCCGGGTAGCGGCGGTGCCCAAGGAAGGATTAGAAGCGAGATAGATTGTGCTGAGTGAGAAACGAGATCACGCAAAGGAGAAATACCAGTAGGAGTCGTGCTGTAAGACCGAAGCAACATCCTACTGAGGCGCACTACCGGTGGCCGGAACGCCGAGGGAGTATCATAACATTCAGCTTCAAGCATTACTCCAAACAGCGGCAGGACAGTCAGTCTAAGGCGGGCTGTCTAACTTATATCACCTATGCAGTCTTGGGGGGCAACTTGTGGAGAGGGGCGACTCTAGGGTCCCGGAAGAGCTCCGAGCCTACCCGTCAAACGGGTGCCGTCCCAACCAGAACACCAGGGAGGGACAGAGGATTAGCAGAACATCATCTAATCGAGTTGTGAGGGAACTTAAGAAACAGACACAACAGTTGTGGGGGACTTTCTGTAAGCACAGCAGGGAAGGACCACAACACATAGCGCTAGAAGGAAGGCACCGATTTCCACCTGTGAAGAGAACTCTGGAGGTGCCATTGGACCGGTCGGACTTGCGCAGCCTGGTAAACCGTGTTCCGGACTGAGGACCCAGAGATCTTCAGTAAAGAGGTAAAGAGACTGCAACCTGGTGTCCTCGTTATTTACTGCACCGCACCACTACAGCGTCACCACCATCATCCATATCTATTATTCACTGTACGCCCCACGGCAGGGTCACGGACCGGGGCCTAGCCACCGTGACAACCCCAGAGCAGAGACTCACAGGCCCGGTACCGGGTACCCCTCGGCCCTGCGGCAGTGGGGGCACTACAACTTGGCATCACGAACAGGATCTACTTAAGCCTGAAGAATCAGGTCATGTGTGCCTTGGAACTGTGATTTACTGTGCTTTATTGAGAGACTGTGTGCTGCGCCATTTACCGCCAAAAATCCGCCACCATTGTAGCGCTGAGGAGAGCGCAGGAGAAGAGGAGGGGCGTGGAGTAGGCGTAGGCAAGCTGGAGAGCGCGAACAACAATGGCCGCCCAGTCTAAATATTTCTGTGTCCTGCGGACGTGTCCGTCAACAGCCGAGGTCCGCCTCCTGATCCTGTTTGGAGGGTGGAGACCATGGAGACGGGGCCGCCCACGAAAGAGACCGCGGTAAGAGGACATTGGAGAAGGAGAAAAGATGGCGACACCGAGAACACCGCGTGGGACTGACCCGATCCAGCCTGAGGCTGCGCCACTCGACATAGCCCCAGACGCGCCAACGTTGCGAGGATTGACCCTCACGGGGCCACCGATGGGCCGACCCCCCTTGCCACCGTCTGAGGAGTGTGTGGCCGCAGCCGAGGCCCGACAAATAGCACGCCGCTTGGAGGCTGACGCCCGCGTGCTCGCTCGGCTGGGTCAGCCCACGGAGATCCGTCTGTCTCCAGTGTCCCCGACTCCTCCCAACCCGGCCGCGGCTGAAGGTACGCTGCAAGCACAGGGCATGAGGATCTTGCCGGAGGCCGAACACCTGCGGCACCTGATGACGGCGTGGCGGAGCCGGCCCCAGCCTGCAGTTCAGATTGATCTGACCAGCGTTGCAGAGATCCCATCATCCCACTGGGGTGTAGTGGTCTCCTTTAACCCCCGATATGGAAGAGGGGTTATACAGGAGATCGGGGAGCCGCTACAAGTCCACGTGGACCGAGAGGAGGTGGAACATTGCGGTGGAAGGTTCGCTCGCGACCTGGAGCCAGGTGATGCCGTAACTTATACCAGGTGGAGGAGAGCAACAGGCGAAGCTGGCTGGATGGCGCGGGGCGTCCAGCGGTGCGTCGCGCTCCAGGCCGCCGCTGCAACCCCCGAAGATGAACTTCCCGCTGAAAAGACAACGGAACCTGACCTTGCGGAGCAGCGGGGGACCCGGACCCACCATGTGCCTTGGGGGCGTGCCGGATCCTCGGTGAAAAGAACATCCCGGCGAGGGATCCTGTCGTTGTTGGGGCGGGACCCGATCCTTGAACCAGCAGGACGACCCGTTGGTCTGGTGAGGCCCGGGAGGAAACCACCTTCCTCCCCGAAGAACGAGTAAGCATGACCGCTTTAAATATGTAAATAGTTCTCTGACTGTTTATTGGTTTCCTGTTTTGCTGCTAAACCCGTCCAGGGTTAACTCTTAAAGGGGATCCTTCTGTTGACCCGGGATCCCTATTGTTTTGTTTTTGGTTGTTTTTCCAAAATTTTTGCACAAGTTTATAGTTGAAAAGAACTGCTGAAATCATGAACAGTGCATGATGCGAACTTTTTGTATATAGTTTGCACCTTATTAAAGGTGCTCCCTACTGGTTTTACTTAAAGAAGGACTCTTTGTGAAGATACCACACTGGAACCTTTGCTGAGTATGGACTGGTAGCTTGAGAAGACACGCTACCTCATAGAGACTTGGTCCTCTCTTAAAGGGGATGTTCATTTGTCGCACTTAAACGATGATATTGCTTTAAGACAGGTAGCAATAATGTTTTGACGAAAGAAAGTGATAATAATGTTTACATGAGTAAGTTATATGTATTTGACTAGTAAATTGTGAGGAAATGCTGATGATGTTCTCTGAAAAGAAAAAGTGAAAGATAGAAGAAGGATGCAGTGGGCCCGTAGGGATAGACGTGATGTCCAGCATGCATGATAGAGAGAAAGATAATGAGAAGGCTTAATGTTCAATAGAAAATGTTTTTGATAATGTTGATAGATAGTTAGGATAGAAGGTAAACCCTGAGTCCTCATAGGAGTCATGTAGAGATGGCTCAGTGCTCTTAAACTGAAAGTAATGTTATGTTCTATACAGTGTATAGTAGTTGAAAAGGCAGTAGGCCCGGGCTGAACGGGGCGGTCCTGCATAGAAAGGAGAGGCAGTAGGTCTGGTGCCGTTAGGACAGGCGGTCCTGCAGATTTAAAGAAGGGGAATGAAAAAGTTAAATTGCCTTATAATGTGATTATAAGAAGGTCTTTAGTGGATACAGAGTGTAAGTCCTTAAAGGCAATGTTAAATTATTGTTCAACAATTTTGCACTTAGTAGAATACCCGGTTGGGTAAGAAGAGTTATTTATAGCATGTTGCTATGATATCTAACCATGTTTGTAACGTTCAAGTGTCCTCACCTCCCATAAAGGGAAGCTCTGTTCAAATATGCTTATTGTTATTGCACTCAACAAAACTGTATGTCTTTTTGCTAACTTGTATTGTTGTTTTCATCTCAGTCCCGGAGTACTGTGTTTAACCAGGGGGGAGTGCAGCGCCCCAGAGTCCTGGTCGTTGCAGTACTGTGGCTCCGCCACTATGGGGAGCTATGGTGCGTCTGATGGCACTGAAGGAGTTCATCGGATCAGGTATCACAGACACCAATACATTTCACAGTCGGGCCTCCGGGGGGAGCTAAGGGTTCTATTCACTAGGCCACTCCCCACCATAGTGGGTAAACTGGGGGTCAGGCAGGAAGTTAGAGGAGAAAGCTGACTGGGTTGGAACCAGGCAACACCTTGTGGCAGAGGGTGTTGTGGGGGAAGATACAGTAGGGTCTCTGTCAGGGGTGGGATCCTGACAGAGGCTTGGCAACTTGAACGAACGTAACGGGACCGCGCCTGCTCCGGGTAGCGGCGGTGCCCAAGGAAGGATTAGAAGCGAGATAGATTGTGCTGAGTGAGAAACGAGATCACGCAAAGGAGAAATACCAGTAGGAGTCGTGCTGTAAGACCGAAGCAACATCCTACTGAGGCGCACTACCGGTGGCCGGAACGCCGAGGTAGTATCATAACATTCAGCTTCAAGCATTACTCCAAACAGCGGCAGGACAGTCAGTCTAAGGCAGGCTGTCTAACTTATATCACCTATGCAGTCTTGGGGGGCAACTTGTGGAGAGGGGCGACTCTAGGGTCCCGGAAGAGCTCCGAGCCTACCCGTCAAACGGGTGCCGTCCCAACCAGAACACCAGGGAGGGACGGAGGATTAGCAGAACATCATCTAATCGAGTTGTGAGGGAACTTAAGAAACAGACACAACAGTTGTGGGGGACTTTCTGTAAGCACAGCAGGGAAGGACCACAACACATAGCGCTAGAAGGAAGGCACCGATTTCCACCTGTGAAGAGAACTCTGGAGGTGCCATTGGACCGGTCGGACTTGCGCAGCCTGGTAAACCGTGTTCCGGACTGAGGACCCAGAGATCTTCAGTAAAGAGGTAAAGAGACTGCAACCTGGTGTCCTCGTTATTTACTGCACCGCACCACTACAGCGTCACCACCATCATCCATATCTATTATTCACTGTACGCCCCACGGCAGGGTCACGGACCGGGGCCTAGCCACCGTGACAACCCCAGAGCAGAGACTCACAGGCCCGGTACCGGGTACCCCTCGGCCCTGCGGCAGTGGGGGCGCTACACAATCACTCAACAAATAACCAATTTGCTCAGTTGTTGGGGAACATTACATGTTTACACCGGCAGATATTCGTCCAATGTGAATGATATGAAAAGGTGAAGACTCTTGATAACATTGTACCCTACAGCTGATTTTTTAACTGGGAGTCATACTGTTTCAAAATAAGAATATGAAGTATTTTTTAGCAAAACAAATAGTGTGAACTGATTTTCCATTCTATATTTACCAACAAAATATCCCGATTGCAACCTGGCAATCAAAGTCTCCGAGACCAGATGCTTAGTAATAAAACTGTTTTTATGAGACGACCTCACCTTCTGTTTATGCATCATTACAAATGTTCATATCATGCCTGGATTGTAAAATATTCACTTAAAATTTTATGTCAGACCCCCTATGGTGGGAACCAAATGGATAAACCTATTTTCTCAATATGCCAACTGGCGGAACATGACACACAGCTCTGCAAAGCTTTGACCCAGCAGTACCGAATGCACACGCTGCGTAAAAGCAGCATAGGTAATAAATTATGTTTGGCTATGTCCATGTTACTATGACACAAAGTTAGGATGAAAGAAGCCGATCCTCACTTTTGGCTAAATATCAGCATTAGAAATATACGTCTTCGTCTGAGTTGTCTTTGGAGGGATTAGTTTAAAAACTATATAATTTAGTTGTAGGAATACATTCATATGATCTAGGAGCAACTTTTTGGCTAAAAATCTAAATAGTTTTTGTAGCTTCTTATTAAAAAAAGAGCATAAAGCACAACTGTGTCACGGGGATACAAGGAGGGCGAGAGCTAATAACCCGGGCCCCTGCAATTTCCCTCAGACTAGGGAAACCCTGTCTGACCCTCTACCTGAAGTTTACACTGAAGGTGTGCATGTTCAGGCCTCCACCCTCACCCTGACTCCTGATTCAGCCCTAGACTGAACACCACCGCCCACCACCCAGTGAATGCAATAGACCAATACCCACAGTTACAAGAAACAAGGATAAAGGAAAATATACACCACGCCGCAGTCAATCAGGAATACACTATAAAGGTGCAGGGCAAAATAAATACAAATATAGGAAGGAGTAAATAAGACAAAGGAAAATACACCACCAGCAACGATTCTCCAACAACCAGCTCTCCACTCCGGACCGAGATAACTACGGATAAGTAAGACGACCCAAACGCCCTGATCATAGACACACCAGAGATAGCACCACACCAGGAAATATGATTAAAAATCTGCTTTTATTACATAAACATATTAGCAACAATTAATTCATTAAAACATGTATCATATAAAATCAAATACTAGTACACACCACAGGACATATAAGAATGGAATAATTATAGCAAACTCAATATTTCATTAATAGATCCCCACTAATAAAAAATGTATGATATACAAAACCTATTAATTGTGCAAATTAGATGCCAAAAATTATATAATCCACTCAATGTAAAGTGCAACATGTTAAGAGAGTTAGATTGCACATATGCTATGCATATAGCCAGCAATCATAAGCCCAGCTGAAAAAAAGTGCTATGTGCCAAAAATAATTAACATATGCTCCAACGGTGCTTACATGCTCACACAGTCCTTGAGTCTCGAAAAAAGTGCTAAAGTGAACAACGTGCACAGAGGGGACCTAAAGAAATAATATATCGGTCAATACCTTGAGTAGCTAGGTCCTGTGGTAGCAGGGAGCAGGGAGCATGCACTGAGAAATCATCATGGAGGATACACATAAGCTCAGATTGGACTCCTCCACACCCTCTGAGCTCAGAAGTTTTCCGCCGTTGCGTTTTTCTTTAACAGCAGAGGACAGATATTAATAAAATGACCAGTTTTACCGCAGAAAAAACAGGCTCCCTGCTTCCTGAGTACAGGGGTACGATTCTTAACATGTGACACCCCTGCAATTTGCATAGATTCCATGGGCTCACCTGCAGCAACCTCACGTGAACCTAAACCTTCACCCACAGGCGGCGTCTCATGATTCCCCTGACACAAACGGCGATCAATGCGGACAACAAGACTCATAGCGGAATCCAGTGAAGCAGGAGTCTCGTACATCAGGAGGGCTTTTTTAACCCTATTAGAAACTCCATGAATAAAGTGACTCCACAATGCTGGCTCATTCCACTGAGTGTCAACTGCCCAGCGGCAAAATTCAGAACAGTAATCCTCTGCAACACGCTCCCCCTGGCAAATAGTGCGTAACTTAGATTCTGCTAGAGCCATTCTGTCTGGATCGTCGTAAATGTGTCCTAGAGCAGAAAAGAAACTCTCCACTGAGTTAAATGCAGCTGAATCAGACGGCAACGAAAATGCCCATGCTTGGGGATCCCCGCTTAATAAAGACAACACCAGGCCCACACGTTGAGCCTCATTACCAGAGGAGATCGGGCGCATACGGAAATACAGTTTGCAAGCTTCACGAAAAGAAACAAATTTACTGCGTTCCCCAGCAAAGTTTTCAGGCAAAGGAAACTTGGGCTCATTAACTCCTCCTGTCGCTCCAGCCTGTATATTAGATACTGCTAGTCCCTGTTGCTGCACTGCTCCCCTCAACTCAGTGACCTGTAGGGACAGCGCCTCCAACTGGTGGGTTATGGAAGTCATGGGATCCATGACAAAACACAGAGAAGAAAAAAAAAAAGGAACCCCCTTTTTTTTTTGTTAGGACGATTATAATGTCACGGGGATACAAGGAGAGCGAGAGCTAATAACCCGGGCCCCTGCAATTTCCCTCAGACTAGGGAAACCCTGTCTGACCCTCTACCTGAAGTTTACACTGAAGGTGTGCATGTTCAGGCCTCCACCCTCACC
The DNA here is from genome assembly GCF_051348905.1 of Ranitomeya variabilis. Lineage (NCBI taxonomy): Eukaryota > Metazoa > Chordata > Amphibia > Anura > Dendrobatidae > Ranitomeya > Ranitomeya variabilis. The sequence goes on along the minus strand of NC_135235.1, from coordinate 273,330,881 downwards.
CTGACTCCTGATTCAGCCCTAGACTGAACACCACCGCCCACCACCCAGTGAATGCAATAGACCAATACCCACAGTTATAACAAACAAGGATAAAGGAAAATATACACCACACCGCAGTCAATCAGGAATACACTATAAAGGTGCAGGGCAAAATAAATACAAATATAGGAAAGAGTAAATAAGACAAAGGAAAATACACCACCAGCAACGATTCTCCAACAACCAGCTCTCCACTCCGGACCGAGATAACTACGGATAAGACAGAAGCTATAATCGGCGATGCCCAAAGATCAGGAGAACCATTTAAAGGAAATGGGCATGGCCCAGCTTCCAATCCGAGGATCAGATAAATTAACCCCGGAGCAGCCAGACGAAAACTAGCCGACGCCAATGAGCAAACAGTGGTCAAACGCGGAATTACCGCTGTCTGTCGGACGACCTGGTCTGAACAGTGTCCGACATGACAAACTGTGTATAAACAGATGACGCGTTTCGAGCCAAGCATCCTGATTGTAGATGATCTCCTAATTAATCACAAGCAGGAAGCGGTTGGATCTTCCACACATCTTGTGGTGTTAAATTCTAGAATCTGTGTGGACCATGCACAAATTGTAACTTATGATATCATCATCACACATAGAAACTAGGGTCAGGCAATAAAACAGTGTCTGTCTAAAGGTGTCCATACGCGTAAGAACTAAGTTGGCAAAGCTTTGTCTGGATCAACCAACTGCCTTATGTCTATGGATGATTGCCGACTCTCCTCCATCGGTAGATGTCGATAGAAAAAAAAGGAGATTAGTGTCCACTTCGATCTAGTCTAGTACTCAAATAGTAGCATCCTTAGCATCTCTTGAAATTTCTATGTCCCCTACAACATCTTGATGTTGCATGAGCCTAGTAATTGCAAATGGCAGCCAAGACTCCAGAATTCAAGTGCAGGCAAAAGAAATTCACACTGCCCTGGTCTGGTTGGAAATTCTATTTGTAGTGGAGAACCAAAGTGGATGCTGAACCAAGGTAGTGCAAATCTTTTTGCACATCTCTAATGGTGCTGTCCGATTTCAGCATGTCCCATCCTTTATTGTCACAGGAAATAAGCTGCCACCAGGAATGTCTACCAGCTTGTTATTCCCCTTTTCTTTCTGAGAGCTCATGCACAATCCACCAATCCAAACATGCATGTGGTTGGAATCGGCCAAAGATCGGCCATCTTTATTTTGGCTCTTGATGAGCTTATGCAGGAAGAAGCACAAAAGGCACCCTGATTTTTTATGGAATTATCCTTATAAGCTGTAAAAATAACAGAGAGGAGACTCGAATCCCACTTCCAGTCGAGGTTCATTGGGAAGTCATTGCACTGCTGAGCAATTTTACTTTCTTATTACACATATGAAGTTTTTTTTTCATTTTGAGTTTAGTTGTCCACAAAGGAGTTATATGAGCGTGATCATTCTCACCAGGGATCAACAGATAAATTCCTCTGTGGTCATTTTCAACAGTAGTCATTTTTCTTTTTCATTTCTTTTGTAAAGTCTTTCTAAGAAAAATGATAGGATGTGGGGCAGTGTACGTGAGCGGGAAATGTCATGTTATTTAAAGAGACAATAAACCGGTGTGTGGTTTCTTTGGTACAAATGATTAAGGGAGTTGTCCTATCTTCTGCTAAAAGTCTGCAGTCACCCTGTGTCTACATACTTTTGAATCCTCACGGCATGCAGTCAAGATTCTCCAGTATGACCACCGAGAAGTATGTGATTTGCATACTTCCGGCCACATTCCAACTTGACTTGCTCGGTCTTGCTCAATTCACTTGTATTGAGCAAGGTTGAGCACGTCTAGTCTTCACATGACTGCATGTATGCAAATGCAATATTTTCCATTGCGTGACCTCCCGGTCTCGGCAGCAATAGTTGGGAATCTCACAAGTGCGTATGGTGTTGGGATTCAGAAGTCTGCAGTCACATTGAGTGACTGCAGACTTATAGCAGTAGACCGGACAACCCCTTCCAGCATGTTGAATTTGATCTCCTGATCTGTATGTTCTTAGGGAAAATAATCCAGCTGAGGGATCTGGTAGCTGCTTTCTCTCCACATTTTAAACACATGCGCACTTCCTTGGCTTGTGCAATTGAGAGTAATAGTGTCAATATATGGGCAGCTTTAAGTAGATGGACATCTGTAGGAATAATTAATTTACTTAAATGTACAGTATGTATTTTTTCAGAGCACTCACTTACAGATACTGCTGCCGCCAAACGGTAGAAGATGTTCAATGAAGACTATTTAAAAAGTTTTATAAAGTTTTGTTTTAAAGTTTCATCTTTGGTAGCTCACCGCTCATCAGTGTCCTGGCTTCCTGATTTCTAGAGGGCGGTGTTCTCCTTAAGATTGACAGCCCATTTGTTAGTGCTCGGAGGTTTAGTTTTTGTTGACGCAGCTGAATGATTTATGGCTTCTAGCCAGGCTGAATATATGTGGGAGTTGCCTGGTTGCTAGGGAATCCCCACATGTATTCAGGCTGTCTAGCAGCCATAAATCATGCAGCTGCGTCAACAAAAACTAAATCTCCGAACACTAACAAATACTCGGAGACCATCCGAGCGTGCTCTGGAAAACCCGAGCAATGAGTATACTCGCCCATCACTAATGGTCACGTTATCTACTCAGTAATCAATGTGTGTATATTTAAAACATAGCCTTTAGTGATGAGCGAATATACTCGTCACTCGAGATTTCTCGAGCATGCTCGGGGGTCCTCCGAGTATTTTTTAGTGCTCGGAGATTTAGTTTTTCTTGCCGCAGTTGAATGATTTACATCTGTTAGCCAGCATAAGTACATGTGGGGGTTCCCAGGCAGCACCCACATGTACTTATGCTGGCTAACAGATGTAAATCATTCAGCTGAGGTGAGGAAAACGAAATCTCCAAGAACTACAAAATACTCGGAGGACCCCCGAGCGTGCTCGAGAAATCTCGAGTAATGAGTATATTCGCTTATCACTAATAGGAATACATTAAAATTAATTGCAACTTCAATCTCAACAATCTAAAATTAATAAAGTAATAATAAGTTAGTAAAGCAGGTGATAAAAATAAAAAAAATCGACAACCTATAGGTAGCCTGATTAAAGTTAAGAATCCTGATCCTATTCTGAGAGCGGTCAGTGCTTATGCAGGCAGCTTCTCAAAATGAATAATCGCTCTATGCTAAACTGTAGAAAGAATTATCCTGATGAGAATAAAAACAAGATGGCTAACACAAGACGACAGTGGTCGGTATAAGTTGTAGTGAGACAGGTAAATCTTTCTTAATAATTCGGACATCAGTGTAAAGACAGCATTAATAATAGGCAGCATAAACGGGAAAAATCTCACCAATGTGAAGGCTTCCAAAGGTAGTCATAGTGTCCCAGGTTATACCAAGGGAACTCCTTTTCCTTGTACTCGGAAGGCAGGCAATAACCGTAGGGGGCCCTAAAATAGCCCTGGTTTGTCCCCATGACTCCTGCCCAAACATGGGCAGTCCACAGCTATCCCTGGAAGCCCCGGACTTGTCTCTTTCTGCCCACCGACACTTTTCTCCAGCAGATGTTTGCATGGCACAGATGGTGCAGATGGGGGTTTTGGGGATTCAACCCTGTATTCCTTCTGGACTTATGAATATCTGCTGAGTTCCCCTGAGGAACCTTTGCAGGAGAAACGCGTCAGGAAGCACAGAGGGACAGTTGCCATTAATTTTAATATATTTCTATTAAAGGTTATGTTTTAAATATACACACCCATTGCTTTTTCTATAACAAGCAAACTGCTCCTATAAATGAACAAGAATTTTTTTTTTTAGATATGGATTACGCAATACGGATTGTTGAATGCTTGGATTTTTGGAAATTGAGCGACTTTTCAGCATTGGATTAACATAACAGGATCTGACACTGGCTCAGCTCAGCCCCTGACTCGAGGTAAAACAACAAACCTATTGAAACGAGCTCTGCTGATTTGGCTCTCTCGTTTGACCAAATAACAGTCTGTTCTAGCTGACTGTGTAACAAGTGGTCGCCATTGAGAATCCTTCAAAACTCAGCGCGTGGGAACAGCAAAATGCATTGTGATGCCACAATCCTCTTCTCTAATTACAAGGATGATTTTTATTAATGAGGGTGAATTATAAGGAAGTGTTTTGATGGTTGAATCTTGGCCAAGAAGACAGAATGTGCCCTACATACATGGAAACGGACACAGGACATCAGGTACATAGTTGGATGCGTTATGTAAATGTTAATACTCCTGTGTCTATGTATTACAGTATATGCCCATTAACATAGATTATGGGGATAATGGTAGATATTAGTTTACCATCTATAGTGCAATTATTTTCATGCAAAATACAAAAGGGTTTACATACAAAATAATATTTGTATTACAGGTTCTTCTTCTTTATCACAGACAGCTCAGCTCTTCTGTTCTCAAAATTGCTGATTAAAAAGGAGCACAAGAACAGACCTGTCCGTCAGCCTCCTCCGATCGAAAACCAAAGCTCATGAGAATAAAGCTGTTTTTTTTAATTGGAGAAGAGGGTGATGACCAACTCTTGTCATTTGCTCCTCCAGACATTTTGAGGACACGAGAGCTGTGCAATCTATGAAGAAGGAGGAGAATTTATAAGCCCCTCTGCACTGATTTCTATGGAATCCAGTTAATGTTTTACAAATCTCCACATAGGCTCACAAGATGACCACACATAGCAATACTCATGGGCTATCGACTACTATCAAAATGAAAGAGGATCGACTGGAAGTGATAGATACCGGTAAGAGAAAAGATTTGCATGGAAAAAAATATTGAGCGCTAAGAAAATTCATACTATACCGCACAACACACATTTTCACCAACATCATCTGTATCGTCTAATCATAAACAGACATGATCAGTAAGAATTGTGCCAAGGATAACTGATAATTTAGTCATTCACTGCCATGAACACGTTAGGCTTTACACAATGAAAAGAATTAGATTTAGAAGAACTTTGAAATTGGAAACCTTATGGTTAGTTTAGCCCCCTTCTTGCATTCCTTGATGACTCCCCCCTCTTTTTTACATTCCCTGAAATTACAAAAAAATCCTGATTAGGTGGAGAAATAATTAGGAAATGAATACCCTTCACCCATAAAGTAAACATAAGAAGACCAATACTAAATGTGTCAATGGTGGGACACCTATATGACCTGATTGGTAAAATGGTGATAATACTGAGAAAAACTCCTGTCCCCCAATAGGGTCTACATTGCCATAAAAGTTTATTCAGACAATTCTTAGACGGACAATTTTTAGATGCTCCTATATGGACCAGCCCAGAGCAGGGGTGGTTTCTCAGTGTAGACTATGTCCACTATTCTTTGCCCGTCGGGGGCACCCATTGCTCCTACATGAAGCTGGCCAGATCAGGGAGAGTCTCAGATGTCCAGAACACAGTGTGCATAGAGAATGCTGGTAGAGGAATCAGGCCCGGCAGTACTAATTGGCAGTCCAGCTCTTTTTATCTACTGGACAAGTTGGCATTGTTCACCAAAAAGAGCTGGTTATTTTGGATCCCAACTGAATACTTATTAAATACGTTTCATTAGTATTTGAAAACTCAAATTTTAACAAAGTGAGAGGTATTCAGAAACTTCAAGTAGCTCTCCTTGACATTATACCTGCCATCATTCATAGAAGGTAGCCGGCTCTTTGTGTTGGATCGGTCACAACTGACTCATCACAAACAGATTTATAAAGAGGACACCAAGAAGAGGTTACAACAATACTTGTGCAGGCTATTTTATGCTTTAAAAAGTCTCATGTATATTAGAACTCATGAGACTTCCGCACTGGAGCAACACAGTGTCCAGACCAGGTCCTTGTCCTCCTGTCTCCAGAACTCTGGCTCTTCTATCATGACTGGCACATGTCAGCATCGGTGCAGCAGGAGGTGTGCAGAGATACATTGATAATGATCCATGTATGGCACACGCATGGTCTATGTGGGTGATGTTGGGGTCCAGTTTCATGGAACATGACAGAGTAGATGCATGTGAGTGCTTAGTGCATGAAGTTACAAATGCCATGGAGTCCAGCTAAGCCAGGAGCACCAGCTGGGTGGGACTGATCCTACACATCTGAAGGAAGAATGAGAGGATGACTAATGGAGGATACTGTGGTTATAGTATTCAGGGGAAAAGTGATATAACATCAAAGTGGGGATAATGCCCTGGAGGCGGTGATGGGACACCTGGGGATACAAGTGGACGATGAGACTATCCTGGAGGATACAGGTGGGGAGGTGGTAATATCAAGGAGAAAATAAGGTTTTGGTACTATCTTAGTCAATTTAAAAAAGGTTGATTGCTCTCAATAAGAGAAATATAACAACCTATTGGAAGTATTCCAGGGGTTTGATGGAAAAAAGATGCTAAAAAGTCATGTTCCAGTCTTCCATGAAAAGGTTAGTGCATTGGGATGTCATTTTGATGCCTTTAGCTGTTTCGGTGCATTGTAAATATATTTCCACATCAATCCTCAGCTAGCAAAAGGGAACTTGTAACATGATTCATGCTGCCCAATCCACAGGGGACATGAAGCAGAGCCTGGGTTCGTAATTGCAACCAGATATGTTTTTCTCTAAAACGCTCCTGTATTTCAGAGAAATAATAATTTGGTGAGCTGGCCTGGGACTATAGGGAGGGATAATGTCACATCTGTCCCTGGTATCCCGGGTTCGGCTTCCTTCACTTCCAACTGCTGCCCTCTGTTGTGTTCCGCGCCAGATTTTGCAGGTTGTCTGGAATGACTTGATGTGCTCCCTGTGATCCTATTTAAGGCCCATTAGGACAGACACCTGTGTCTTTGGATTGTTATTCAAGACTCTAGTTTGTTATTCTTCACCTCCTGTGCACACCATGTTACTTGCTGTTATCTTTGTTGCCCTGCTGACTTCACTTCATCTGCCCAGCTGCTCAAAAGATTCCTGAGGGTGTCCCGTATTCACTCCCCACTTACCATCCTGACAGCTGTACCCACGTCCAGGACCCAGAGCTAGGCTTAGTGGGTCCACTTTACTGGGTGAGCCTAAACAGATGAGAAATGGCCGACAACACCCCTGGTAGACTTCTCCTGCTCCACTATAAGGGATAGGTTTCTCTTATGTGTGTACATTGAGAAAGACCTGTCAATCACCAGGAGTGGGGTGGGGAGAAGTCAGATCCTCAAATTGTGTTTTCACTGCGACGCAGGAACATTTTAGAGAAAAACACGTCTGGCTGCGTTCATGCACCTAGGCTATGATTCATGCTGCCCATGGTTCGGGGTTCTCTTCAATAAATGTCTGATTGCTGGGGGTCTGTCACTGTGGACCTACTCCAATCCATCAGAATGTTATCACCTATCCTGGAAAATGTTTAAAATAAAAAAAAATGTAAAACATTATAATGCACATTGAATGCCTTTGTAATGCAAATTTGAGTTACTGGAAATTGCATACTACTCTTTGGCTAAAAATACTAATCAAAAATGGAGTGTTTCTACCTTGCGGCAATATACGAGGTGTGACCTCTTACTCCAGGTTTTTTAGTTCTGTATTTATTGTCATTTTTGCATGGTAAAGTAAAGGGTCATTGACTCATTGCCAATAGATAATAATGTTCAGGGTACAGAGACGCATCAGAACATCACTGTATTATTACAGTGTTACCTGTCGGGTTAGGTCTCCGTGACAGGGGAAGGAGAATAATGTGTAGCATTGCAGGAAATAGTCGTCCTCAGCAACATTAGTCTCACAAGTGCACAATGAGAATCAATACAATACATCCAGCTGTAAAGTACAACAGGACATAGTGTTACATAGGAAGATGCCCTGAGCCGACTTAGGCTTCTTTCACACTAGCGTCGGGCCGACGTTCCCGACGCTAGCGTTGTCTCCACCGCACAACGGGGGCAGCGGATGCATTTTTCCAGCGCATCCGCTGCCCCATTGTGAGGTGCGGGGAAGCGCGGGGAGGTGGGGGCGGAGTTCCGGCCGCGCATGCGCGGTCGGAAAAAGCGGACCGTCGTGAGCAAAAAACGTTACATGTAGCGTTTTTTTCTCCCGACGGTCCGCCACTGCACGACGCATCCATCGCACGACGGGTGCGACGTGTGGCAATCCGTCACAATGCGTCGCTTAATGTTAATCAATGGCGAAAAAACGCATCCTGCAAACACTTTTGCAGGATGCGTTTTTTCGGCAAAACGACGCATTGTGATGGAATGCAGTTAACGCTAGTGTGAAAGTAGCCTTAGTCTAACATGATAGAACTGTCGGAATAAAAATACTGCAATAATGTGAAAATCTTTAAATAGTATAAAGCGGTTGTCCACAGCTAAGTTAATGGCCGTAATGTGCTGCATAAAATAAATTAAAAATCCTTTAGTAACCTTCTAAACCAATTCCCAAATAAAATGCCAATACCATCAGAGGGGTCCCTTCATACCTCCAAAAAAATAATTTATTCGTGTCCTCTGCTGTATGCAATTTGTGTGGTCCAATGGGTCAATCCAGATCACGCTCAATGCCACTTGGTCCCGTCAAACACTTCTTCTTCTCTCTGTCTAAGGTGAGACTCACACAAGCACTGTGTGGATGACATAGGAGACATCATCCGCTTCCATCTAGATAGAAGAGGCACCATTCAGTGGGATTCGGGCCGCACTTAGCGCGACCTGGATTAACCCATCCAATGGGACCACATAATTTGGATACCGCGTTGGACATGAATAAAGTACTTTTTCGGAGGTATGCAAGGGCACATCTGAGGGTATCAAGGTGTTATAGGAATGGCTGGTAAAGAAAAAAACTGGTGGCAGGTTCCCTGTAACTGGGTCACATGTTGGTGACATGATGTGGTAGGAGGAAAGTCTTTCTATAAAACACCATTGGAAGGGGGTCCTGTAATGAAAAGTTCTTGTGGCCTCCAAGTCATTGTGAGAACTTTGTCCACAGGAGAGGTAACGATTTCATGGCCACTGGAGATTCAATTGTTGTATTTGTCAATTTTCGGTACTGCCATAGACCTTCCATTCTAGTGGTGAATTTCAGAGAACCCTAAGAACACAATGGACTGGTAAGAAAAAGCAAAGAAGACACAGAAACAATACGAATAGATGAGTAGTGCACGGAATAAAAAACAGCGACATTTGTATGCAGATAACAAATATCAGAGCAGACATATACATTGTGTTTCCATGAATTCAGTTCAGAATATGAGAAATGAGTAATTGAGCTGGATACATGCACAACTAAGTAAATAATTTAGGATTCACCTTGTGAATAAGATAAGACTACATAAAATATGTAGGAAAAAAAGGCCAATGTGGGTTCAGTGAGCTCCCAGTTTACCATTTATTTTAACTAAGAGTAAATAATTTAGGAAAACTTTGAACCATAGTAAAACCCAGCTAAAATTTTCCAAGAAACTTTGAGTCATAGGTAAGGAAAGACAATACATTTTCCTATGGATATCTGTAAATAATTGGTGGCCTGTAGATTGCAAATTACCAGTACACCTCCAGATTGAGACCAGTAGTTCTTAATGTTCAATTCTGTGGCTGCTACATAACTGGGAAACTGCCTCCTCATAAGTTCATGCTTCAGTGTGACAAGTTGAACATAGTAACATAGTATTAGACGTAAGTCCGTCAAATTCAATCTATAAGCCCTCAGTGTAGAGAAAAGCAAAGATCTCATTGAGTCGTTGGTCATACGTTTCAATTTCTAAGGAAAAAATCTAGGTATGTTAATCACAAAAAATCCCTGGATCGATGACCTACTGTATCTACAGTATCTAGTACAGTCAACTTCTAAGATTATTATTTCAGAAAATTGACCTTCATGAACTCATATGGCAGATATTTCTCAAGGACCAGGAAGAACACTAACTACAATAGGTACAGAAGTCACAATCGCACCCAGGCCATGGAGTCTAAGAGGCCCTAAAAGGCTCTTTGGCCTATAAGAAAAAGCCAATAGTATTAAACACAGGCAAAAATTGGGGGCCCCATTGGAGCTTTTGAATCGAGGCCCGTGAGCTTCAAGTTATGCTACTTTCTTGACCCCATGAGCTATATGATCCATAATATGCTTATGAAATGAATTGCAAGTACTGCAACTTTTTAGAGAGCTACAGAGAAGCTGTTGGGATTCTGGTAGATAGTGTCTTGGCATTAGGTACTATTATACTGTCACCGCTTATGATCCCATGATAATCCATTCTTAATCTAAGTAGATAAAATACCATTTGGTTGAACACTCATTATGAAGAGTCAATCCTACCAAAACCAGTATATTTGGTTGACTGTAATCTAATGTATGGTCAGCCTAGTGTATGTCAATCTAAAGACCCCCATACACAAAAGTTGGCTGAACCCTATGTGAGGCAGTCACTCATGTCACAGGTAGGGGTCGCTGTGTCTTCTCCCCAGGTTGTGCATGCAGATGGATGAAGTCCATAGGTGTGCATGGGAATCACAGATTTCCAGTCCAGGTTTTCCATGTGTCTGAAGGGCACAGGTTTGTGTGTGTTAAAAGCCTGCAGTAAGAGGTATGGGTGTGTCAGGTGTGTGAGGTGCACATCAGTGACAGTCAGGTGTGTGCTGGTCTGAAGAGCAGAGGTCTGCAGAGCGCTGACTGAGTGCATGGAGACACAGGCCAGCAGAGCCAGCACCCAGGGCAGCTGAATAGCCTGGCACCCGCAGCATATACAATGATGCAAGTCGTCCATAGTACTGGTCTCAGATGTGGACAGTCCTGTGCCTGGAGGTGGATGTCCTGTGCCCAAAAGAGTCAGATGTGGACAGTCCTGTGCCCAGAGGTGGATGTCCTGTGCCCGAAAGAGGACTAGCATGTGTAACGATTGCGAACAGGTGGATATGGTGCCCAGCTGCTATCCGGAGGATATCCTGGGCTGTTTATGGCTGTGTGAGTAAAGAGACTGTAAGAGACTGTGATACAGTGATGCAGGACACCCACGGGAACTAATCGGAGGGGGCTGGCGTGTGTAGTGTCTGCAACATGTAAAGCTGTGTATATGGAGACTTTAAAGGGAACCTGTCACTCCCCCCAGGCGTTTGTAACTAAAAGAGCCACCTTGTGCAGCACTAATACTGCATTCTGACAAGGTGGCTCTTTTAGTTCGTGTCCCTGGCACTGCTGAAAGAATTGTTTTTGAAATTAGTCCCTTCATACCTCGAAATCGCCACGGGGGCAGGTCTTTCCCCCTAATCCAGACGCCTCCCAGCCGTCACTCATGGCCTCTGAGCACCGGGCGCTGCCTCCTCTTCCTTCATTAGCGTCCCCGGCGCCTGCGCTGTTATTTTTTTTTTTCGGGCATGTGCAGTTGCGCTGCCCTTTGAACTTACAGCGCAGGCACCGGGGACGCTAATAAAGTAAGAGGCGGCGCCCGGTGCGCAGAGGCAATGAGTGACAGCTGGGAGGCGTCTGGATTAGGGGGGAAAGACCTGCCCCGTGGCGATTTCGAGGTATGAGGGACTAATTTCAAAAATGATTCTTTCAGCAGTGCCAGGGACCCAAACTAAAAGAGCCACCTTGTCAGAATGCAGTATTAGTGCTGCACAAAGCGGCTCTTTTAGTTACAAACACCTGGGGGGTTGACAGGTTCCCTTTAATATGGTGTGCGGTCGCCCAGGGAAACTGGACAAGGGAAGTCTGGCCTGTTTAGGGACTGTAAATATAAAGCCATATGATATGTATTGCTATGAACTGGCGTGAATTGGACTTTAATGCTGTGAGGAAATACATTAAAGAGATTTTTGTGCTGGAACTTTGTGGGTCACTGCCTCTACACTACGTACGATGCTACTACAATCTTACATTTCCAATATCAGTGAGTTCAGCCAATAGTCTAATGTGACCAGACTCGAACTATGAGATTATGGTGGGGAAAAGAAGGATCTGGCTAGGACACCCAGTATGGAAGCAGCTTATGCTTAGAGAATACTGGAGCGCTCAACTCAGCTGAGTGTTCCTATATATATAAAGAGGTCGGAAGAGAAAACTGTCAGCCGATCATTTGGCTGACATGTATCTCATGTATATGGGGGTCTTTATTTATCACCCTTTTTACACTAAATAGATCAATGATAATACACATTGCAGCCCTGAGGGTCTTCTTCACTTTTTAAGGGCTATTTTAAAGATCAACATGTATATGTTATCCAGAGTTATTTCAACTAGGAATTACAAGTAAAGGCTACAAAATCTGGACTGTAGTGATAGGGGAGGATATATTATTGGTGCAACCTCTTAAGCTGCACAGGAGCTAAAGAGATAAGGGGGCCACTACCACCTCCAAAGCTGGAGGAATTGTGCATGGTCAAAAGCTATTAATGTAAACAGGGCCCATATAGTGTTCTTGCACAGGGGTCCTCTTTGGTCTGTGTCCACCCTCGTGTAGTGACATATGATATTTCTGATTGATACGGTCACTAATCAATTTAAAGAAGCATTTGCAGGTAAAAAAAAACCAGAATGGTCACAATGATTCTTTTATTGGGAACGGAGAGAAGCAAAAGCTAGAGATGCAAAGCAGTTGCCATGGGAAAATGAATGCAGAATGCTAGGAGACCTTGGAGGGATGTAAAGATGTAAGCCACTGAGTAAAGATGGAAGGTGTGACTTATAACAGCTTTTCCACTTTCTGGGCTCATAAACTACAGATGACGGTCACAGCTGAGTGGTGCTCAATCCAATAGTTTGTTATGGGGTCTGATACTTATTTTTTATGCCCGCATCCTCCACCGTCTGAAGAGTGAATTATTGCCAAGGCCAATGTAAATTGAGAATAATCAATCCTTCAGAATGGTTATGTCAATATTATTTTCAATAAAAGGTTCCCTTGCATTAAAAGCTCAAGGAGAATCTCATCAGGTATACAACACCAAATACAACATATAGCGGCCCGGACTGTAATTGACTCCCTTTTAGAGTATCGCCCAAAGCAGTAAGGAATGCGTTATGCAGAAGATTTTCAATCACCTTCTCAATACGCTAACATGATAATATATATTGAGTCTGGATACAAGTAATACAATCTCATCCCTACAATACTCATTAAATGCAACAACGTTCGATCAAAGGGAAAATTGATAATGAACATTTACGGTACACAAAATCCCTTTGTGGAAGGATATTACAAAAAAGCATCGCAAAATGAACAATGTAAATTGATAACGTGCTGAATAGGTTTTTAGACAGCAAAGACTGAAGAGGTTTATTACTTAGGACACAGAATATTATTATTACTTAATAGCCTTTTTATCTATTTTGTGCGTGAAGGGAATGGATAACAGTGAAATTATACGTTTGACTTTCAAAATTAAAAGAAATCCTTTACTGAATGGGTCGTACATCATAGAAATTGCTATGATTGGTAAAAAGCTAAAAGAAAAATGGAGTTGCCTTATTTTCCTCTCTTCTAGCAGAACATAACAAAGCACTGAAGATGAGTAAATCTAATTTGTATTGAATTTTTAGGAATTTGCCAAACCCGGAGAATTCAAACTATTTGCAATTCGATTTGCGTAAATCACCAAAAACAGCCACCGTTGTTTTACATATTGTGGAAGAATGCATCTGTCAGACTGATATTGTTGGGTTGAACAATTAATAAAATGTTCACTTCACTTCAGTTGCCTACTCCTGGCCTAATGGATATTGATCAGGTGCGCACCAAAAGAAATAAACATATGACAACACACAGTCAGATGTAAACTCTCCTTGATCAATCTATGGCTCAGCTCCAAAGGGGGACTTTATTAGTCAGAACACAAGTTTATATATTTCCTGTAAGGGGGCTCGGTTAGCTCTAAAATGGGAGTGATCGGATGTATTCCATTGGTTAGTAGGTTGGGCAATGAGCAAGTCCTTGGGCGGATCCATGAGGTCATCAGGGTGGGTTGGTCCATGAGGTCATCAGGGTGGGCGTCACTGTGGGTGGATCCATGAGGTCATCAGGGTGGGCGTCATCTTGGATACCAGCACATGGCATGCTGATACAGGAAATGGCAGCCATCTTTAGTGTCTCACTTTGATCTGAGAAATTTTATGTAAGGTTAAACAATACACGTTATGGGTCACTTCTCTCAACCTCTTATGTCTTGAGGTTAATTAAGTATTTGATATTATGGCTCTCCTCAACAGTCCCCCCTAAATACTTTATTAACCCTTTTTTTATCTTGATCCCACCGTGGTTCCCTAACCCACCAGTGTTAAGTGTCACTATGACATCAGAGGCTTCATAACAATATGGATGCTATTGACACCAGAGAATGTGTGACCAATTATGGGTATACCGAGGAGGTATATCGGAGCGCGTTACCAGTGTCCTCGGGACTTTCCTACCTGCTGGATCTATTACTCTCCAATCTCCCATCTCCATGGATACATAAAATACACATGTGACTCACCCTGATGCAACACATCCTAGATCTGACCGTCTCGCCCGGGAGGGGGGAATTGGAGTTTTCACCAGTTTGAGACAAGTTTTCCCTTGTGGAAAACCTCCGTTTGTAGCTGGACTTTGACAAGCAGGTCAGATCCTACTCTGTCCCTAACTGTCTAACAAGTTTATAATGTGAGAGATGGATCCAGGAGGCGCTCAGCAATCCTGACCAAAGTAGTAGTCAGGAGCACTTGGTAGGGACCCTCAAATCTCGACTCCAGGGATGTCTTTCTGATGAACTTCTTTACCAGCATGTAGTCACCAGGTTGGAAAGTATGGGTACATACACTGGAATTTGGACCTGGAATGGATGATAAAACTTGTACATGTGTTACTGACAGTTCTTTAGTAAGGACAATTACATAATTTACAAGGGTATCACTTCCTGAGGCTAGCTGTTGTGGAAAATATTGACCCAACCTTGGAGTCCCCCCAAAAAGAATCTCGAATGGTGTGAGTTTAGTGGAACCCCTTGGAGTGTTTCTGACTGAGTATAAGGCAACGGGCAAAATGTCTGTCCAAGTCTGACCTCCTGACTGGCTTTCAGTATTTTATTTTTCAAGGTGCCATTCAGTCTTCCTACTTTCCCACTGCTCTGTGGGTGATATGGAGTATGTAAACCCAAATCAGCTCCCACTAATGTCCATAGTTCCTTAGTCAGTACTGCAATGAATGCGGGTACTTGCTCACTCTCAATTACCTCTGAGACCCCATATCTGCATACTACTTCAGTCATCAGTCTCTTAACAGTCACTCTGGCAGTCATGTTTGTTACTGGATAGGCTTCGGGCCATCCTGAGAACATGTCAGTCACTACCAGTACATTCTCGTACTTCCCTACTTTTGGCATTTGAATGTGATCAATCTGAATTCTCTGAAAGGGATAGAGTGGTTTAGCCAAATGTTTCTGAGTAACTTTCTGAGGCGGTGCTGGATTGCATGCTGCACATACAAGGCAGGACTTGAAATATTTTTGGGTGACAGTAGAGATCCCAGGTGCCATGTAAGTCTTCCAAATCAGGTCATTCATCCGATTCTTGCCTCTGTGGGTGATACCGTGTGCCCATTCTGTCACCGAGGGGTACAGATTACGGGGTAGATAGAGCTTTTTGTTCACCCTCCAGACTCCATCTTCATCCTTTTTAGCTCCTCCTTCTTGCCATGACTTCTTTTCATCATCTGATGTCTTGTCTTGATGTAGATGGATAATCCTCATAAGAGAGCCTTTAGTCCCTTCTTCAGTGTCTTGTGACACGTACACCGCTGCTTTCTTTTTCCCAAATGGATCCGCAGCATAGGTTTTTGCTGTTTTGTCACCAAAGAAGTTCCCCCTTGCTTCTGGAGAATCCAATCTCCCATGAGCTTTGATCTTGATCACTGCAACCTCCAAAGGTAGATCTAGAGTGGCCACAAGTTCTTGTATGGTAGCAGCATGTTTTACAGGAGTTCCACTGGACGTTAGGTATCCTCTGGCTGCCCAGATACTGCCGAAGTCATGAGCCACTCTGAAAGCGTATCTTGAATCCATGTAGATGTTGACCACTTTCTCCGTCGCTTCCTGACAAGCCAACGTCAAAGCCTTAAGTTCCGCTTCTTGTGCAGACATGTGCGGTGGTGGGGATCCGGCTGAGATGACCTGGTTATGTGTAACCACGGCATATCCCGTATGGAATCTTCCTGTTTCATCTGCAAATCTGGAACCATCAGTGAAGAACGTCAGGTCAGCATGTGGGAGTGGGTCTTCAGACACGTTTTTCTTGGAGGTTGCTTCTTCCTGCATTTGTTCGAGACAGTCATGATCCTCTGAGTGTGTAGAGGCATCTTCTCCGAGAGCATCAGTATCATCATCCACATCCCCCCTGGAAAGAGGAAGCAGCGTGGACGGGTTGAGGATGGTGCAGCGGACAAGAGTGACATTATCCGGAATCAAGAGGGAACATTGGAGTCTCATATGACGCTGCACCAACAGATGTTTAGGTTGCAAGAATAGCAATTATGTCATGTGGAGCCATTAAGAGAACTGGATGTCCTCAGATGATATCAGAATTTGGGATTCCAAGAGCTGGTGCAGACTGTATGGCCTTTTTAAGAGCGTAGAAAGCTTCCACGGATTTGGTACATAGTGGAAACGCTGACGTCTTGAGGTCATCGTACAATGGCTGCATCAGCTTGGAGGCATCTGGAATCCATTGGCGACAATAAGTGATAGGTCAGCCAGCTCATCCGAGGCCCATGTCTTAGGTTCTTGGCAGAACTCAACACCAGAGTCCCATGTCTTGTCACTGGCAAGCGAGTCATCATTGAACACGATATCCATAACAGGCCAATATGCATTCCCTGCTTTAAGATTTGCCAGGGAAATGAGATCTTGCCACGTGGCTGGGTAATTACTTTGGATTTGAAGCATGCTTCTGTAGAAAGGCATCGGCTGTTTTTCTGGATCTAGAACTTCATTCAACAGAGTAGCAGCTTGCTGGGGTGTAAACTTGACGTAGAGTGTGGACTCCTCAGACATAAGCATTGGCACTGTTGGTGGTGGCACCTGACACGGGAGTAGAGATGGCACCGGGAGTACAGATGTAATCACTTTTATATGAGGAGCAGGAGGAGGTAACAGTCCTGGAATGAGGGGCTCTATTTGGGCAGTTCCAGTATCATGGTGTGGGGTCCAGGTGACGCAGGCAGTCTTAAAAGCTTTAACAGTCCTGTCCTCATTACTAATTAACCTGATTTCAGAGAGGCAGCAAATGCTTGGGAGGCTAAACTTTTTTATTATAATTCCAACGATTTCCCTTGTACATGCATGAACAGGGAAACCGAAAATGCCAACACCAATGGCGGGAATTGTCAAGGTCTCAATCTGCTCACTAATATTCGCATACTCTAAAATGCGAGTTATTGCTGCACGAGGTTGTTGAGCACTAATGTCTGGATGAATAGGGTCAAAAGTAGGGGTCACAGTGTGTATGATCATTCTACACAGAAGATTGCCAGCTTTAGTCACCGCTATGTCCCCAACAGCTATCTGACCACTTGACTCAACAATGATTTGACTGTCAGCTTGAATAGTCGCCCCTCCTGCTTCCACTATAGCTCTAGCTACACCTCCATTGTGCTCTAACCGAGAATTGGTAGCATTAACAATAGCATCTGTCTCCATTGTTGTTATGTCACCCTTTCCCACGACTAACAATGGTCCCTAAGGAAGTTCTTTTTCAAAAATAGGTTGCCAACATTCCTTCCCCTTTGTGCTTCCTGTGCTATTGGTATCCTCCTCCCAAATTGAGCCCCCCCTTGTTAAAGTTGCCACCGTCCCATACAGGTGTGCGCTTGGCTGCGAGAGAGCCTGTGAGGTACCGAGTATAGGGTGAGGTAGACTGCGTGAGAGTGCTGTTGTAGTGGAAGCGTTGGGAGGAGAGGCTGTTGCTTGGAGCATCTCGTGTGGGTGTGCGGCTAAATTGGCAGTGGAAGTGACAGTAGAAAGGGTCGGTGCCGGGGACGATCCAGGTGGGAGTATTGCTTGATTCACGACAGGAGCGATAGGGGAAAGGGTCGGTGCCCCATTGGAAACCACTGAGATGGGAAACATGGGTTCACTTCCCGAAGGAATATAGTATTGGCCGCTAGTGGTCATTACTGGCAAGGATTTAGTGATGTGGTGTGTAACCTTACTCTAAGATGTTCACCGCCAGGAGCAGCATATTTGCCATCCACAAAATGGCCGCCGCCAGAATTACATTTGCCATCCACAAAATGGCCGCTATCAGAATTAACACATGGCCCATGCACAAAATGGCTGCTGCCAGAGCTAGCACTTTTGCCATCCACAAAATGGCTGCCACCAGAATTACATTTGCCATCCAGAAAATGGCCGCCATCAGAATTAACACATGGCCCATCCACAAAATGGCTGCTGCCAGAGCTAGCACTTTTGCCATCCACAAAATGGCTGCCGCCAGAATTACATTTGCCATCCACAAAATGGCCGCCGTCAGAAATAACACTTTTGCCATCCATAAAATGGCTGCTATTAGAATTAACACATTTGCCATCCACAAAATGGCTGCTGCCACCATTAACACATTTGCCATCCACAAAATGGCTACCGCCAGCATTAACACATTTGCCATCCACAAAATGGCTGCTGCCAGCATTAACACATTTGCCATCCACAAAATGGCTGCTACCATCAGAATAGGCACTTTTGCCATCCACAAAATGGCTGCTGCCAGCATTAACACATTTGCCAAACACAAAATGGCTGCTATTACAATTAACACATTTGCCATCAACAAAATGGCTGCTATTAGAATTAGCACATGGCCCATCCACAAAATGGCTGCTGCCATCAGAATCAGCACTTTTGCCATCCACAAAATGGCTGCTGCCAGCATTAACACATTTGCCAACCACAAAATGGCTGCTATTACAATTAACACATTTGCCATCAACAAAATGTCTGCTATTAGAATTAGCACATGGCCCATCCACAAAATGGCTGCTGCCATCAGAATAAGCACTTTTGCCATCCACAAAATGGCTGCTGCCAGCATTAACACATTTGCCAACCACAAAATGGCTGCTATTACAATTAACACATTTGCCATCAACAAAATGTCTGCTATTAGAATTAGCACATGGCCCATCCACAAAATGGCTGCTGCCATCAGAATAAGCACTTTTGCCATCCA
The DNA here is from genome assembly GCF_051348905.1 of Ranitomeya variabilis. Taxonomy (NCBI): domain Eukaryota; kingdom Metazoa; phylum Chordata; class Amphibia; order Anura; family Dendrobatidae; genus Ranitomeya; species Ranitomeya variabilis. Next base: position 273,311,662 of record NC_135235.1, on the reverse strand, counting down.
CAAAATGGCTGCTGCCAGCATTAACACATTTGCCAACCACAAAATGGCTGCTATTACAATTAACACATTTGCCATCAACAAAATGTCTGCTATTAGAATTAGCACATGGCCCATCCACAAAATGGCTGCTGCCATCAGAATAAGCACATGGCCCATCCACAAAATGGCTGCTGCCATCAGAATAAGCACATGGCCCTGGGCCACCATTATACGGTGGTGGCCACTCACAGGATATATTTTTGTAATACACATAACTCAAAACTCTACCCTTTTTATTCCTTTCCTCTTCTACCCAATTTTCTCTATACAGACTTTCAGAGACTCTTTCCCCTGCCCCAGCAGTAGACAACAATCCATTATCTTCTAGGATGCCTCTTTTTTTTTTTCTAAGACAATCTTCCACTCCAGGGGCTGTAACCTCCCCCCTTCTGGCATTCCACACAACTTCCACTATTATACACGAGTCTAACTTGCCATCTGAATTTGGCTTAATGCAGTTCGGCCGTATTGGCACTAATTTCTCCATCTTTCTATAGATATACAGTATATATATATCTATCAAGATAACAAACACCAAACAAACAATTAGATGAGATGGGGGAGATGACTCAAACCTGAGATTCTAAAGGGAACTGAGTCTGCAGCACTCAGTTCCTATTCCTTCTTGTCACGTGGTCCCTGTCTGACTTCCGTGTTCCGTACTTTACAAACCAATTATTCCCTACTTAATCAAATTGCTCCCTAACTTACCAGTCCCTGTGCAGAGTCAATTCACTCGATGTCACAAGGCAAAACTATAAATTTAATTGGCTCGAACTGAGTCATCTCACTCCAAGTTTAACGGGCCGCTACACAATTTATTAGGCACCGAACTGAGTCATCTCACTCCAAGTTTAACGGGCCCCTCCTAGGCCGAGTCAATTCACTCAAGGTCCTAGTCTCTCCTATACAGAACTGAAAATCGTATCACAGGCGACAACCGTGTACTGTACCACAGACAAAATTTTTTTTTTTTTTCCAAAACACTTGCTTTTCTTTTCTAACACTTGCTTTTCTTTTCTAACACTTGCTTTTCTTTTCTAACGCATGCTTTTCTTTTCTAACGCTTGCTTTTCTTTTCTAACGCTTGCTTTTCTTTTCTAACACTTGCTTTTCTTTTCTAACACTTGCTTTTCTTTTCTAACACTTGCTTTTCTTTTCTAACGCTTGCTTTTCTTTTCTAACGCTTGCTTTTCTTTTCTAACACTTGCTTTTCTTTTCTAACGCTTGCTTTTCTTTTCTAACGCTTGCTTTTCTTTTCTAATGCTTGCTTTTCTTTTCTAACACTTGCTTTTCTTTTCTAACGCTTGCTTTTCTTTTCTAACGCTTGCTTTTCTTTTCTACCAGTCATCTCCCCTCTTCACAATACGTAACAGGCAGTAGACAACTAAAACATGTGACGGTTCTTGCAATTAAATGACCAGCAGCAGAGAGACCCTTCTGCTGTCTTACAGATACCAAGAAAGCCAGATACGGTCAGGCAATCTGCACAGGATACCCCGAAGGACACAGGTAAAGACTACAGATTATAAAAAAATCAGCAGACTTACCATGTTCTGATAAGGAGGTGATCAGTCTCCAGGTTCGGGGTATTCAGCGCATCCTGCTGTTCCACTAGCCGGTCCTCAGGGTTCAGGGCTCTTCCTCTGCTGGCCCCAGGTTGGGCGGCCAAATATGTTGGGTTGAACAATTAATAAAATGTTCACTTCACTTCAGTTGCCTACTCCTGGCCTAATGGATATTGATCAGGTGTGCACCAAAAGAAATAAACATATGACAACACACAGTCAGATGTAAACTCTCCTTGATCAATCTATGGCTCAGCTCCAAAGGGGGACTTTATTAGTCAGAACACAAGTTTATATATTTCCTGTAAGGGGGCTCGGTTAGCTCTAAAATGGGAGTGATCAGATGAATTCCATTGGTTAGTGGGTTGGGCAATGAGCAAGTCCATGGGCGGATCCATGAGGTCATGAGGGTGGGTTGGTCCATGAGGTCATCAGAGTGGGCGTCACTGTGGGTGGATCATGAGGTCATCAGGGTGGGCGTCATCTTGGATACCAGCACATGGCATGCTGATACAGGAAATGGCAGCCATCTTTAGTGTCTCACTTTGATCTGAGAAAACTTACGTAAAGTTAGCAATACACATTATGGGTCACTTCACTCAACCTCTTATGTCTTGAGGTTAATTAAGTATTTGATCTTATGGCTCTCCTCAACAACATGACCCCTTAGCTTCTCCATAATTTCTTTCAGCTATCACTTTACAAGGTATAACACAATCCATCTGGAGGATCTATCATGGCCAGTATAAAAGCCAAAACAAGGAATGCAGCAGCAATTATGGGGCAAATCAGAGTAGGAAGAAAATGTCACTCGTTAAGATAGGGAGAGAAAGTGATAAAACATTGATGAAACTGTACAGTACAGCAATGAATAACAACTACCAACCATGTACCCATAGCCATATATGTTAAAGTCAATGTGACTAAGAATGTGATTGTGTTAAAGATTTTGAAGGGGGGTGGATACCAACCTAGAAGACTTGAAGTAGGCCATTTGAAGTACTTCTAATTTAGAAATCAAAATTTAATGTAGCTTAAATGTAATTCCAAATACCCGCTAAGCCACTATTCTCCTGACTATTAGGCCATACCAGGGTGCCTTTTTAGAAACACAAAATGATGCATGGCATTGCAAGTTGAGTGTGTGGTGTAAGGAGCAGGACTGATCTGAGTGAGTTTAGAAGCTATGTAGCTATACCAGGTACTATCGTACTAACAAAACGAAAACTTATTCTACTTGTTTTATTTCAAAGAATAGACAAAGAAATTCACATACAAAATTGATCCGCTACATAACTGATGCAAAGAGGAGAAGAGGGGCACATTATGGGTTCCATTATGTGTCAGTTTTTAGAATAACAATAAAAAAGGTCTGCATGCTGCTCTTTTTCTTCTCTTCTAAAAACAACACAAACAGAATCCAGATGGACCCCAAATAATCACTGCCTCCCACTTCAGTTTGCATTTGGTTCATAATTGATCTGCACATTAAATCCATTTGTCGGTTCCTCTGGATCAATGAGTTTCTCTACCTACAACCTTAAAATCTATGAAACAGAACAGGCAAAAATAATGTGCAAATGGAAATGTTCACAGAGCCTAAAAGTACTATCACCAAATGTTACAGGATAAAATCCAGTATTCCAAGACCAATATTATCTATATTTATAATTGTCTAAGGGGTACTTCCGTCTTTCTGTCTGCAACTTCCGTCACGGAAATCCCGTGTCGCTGATTGGTCCCGCCAGCTGCCTGTCATGGCTGCCGCGACCAATCAGCGACGGGCACAGTCCGATTAGTCCCTCCCTACTCCCCTACAGTCAGTGCCCGGCGCCCGCATGCTCCCCTCCAGTCACCGCAGTCAGTGCCCGGCGCCCGCATGCTCCCCTCCAGTCACCGCAGTCAGTGCCCGGCGCCCGCATGCTCCCCTCCAGTCACCGCTTTTAAAAATAAATTTAAAAAAAACCTGCTATACTCACCCTCCATAGTCCGCCGAGCCGCGGGCGGCCTCCGCCATCTTCCGTTCCCAGAGATGCATTGCGAAATTACCCAGAAGACTTAGCGGTCTCGCGAGACCTCTAAGTCATCTGGGTAATTTTGCAATGCATCCTGGGAACGGAAGATGGCGGCAGCCGCGCGCTCATCGCCTGCGCCACAGCTTCGCTGGATTGGATCCCGGCAGGTGAGTATATAACTATTTTTTATTTTAATTATTTGTTTTAACAGGGATATGGTGCCCACACTGCTATATACTACGTGGGCTGTGTAATATACCGCATGGCTGCTATATACTACCTGGCCAGTGTTAGATGCTATGTGGGCTGTGTTATGTTCTGCGTGGGCTGTGCTATATATTACGTGGCCAGTGTTAAATACTGCATGGGCTGTGTAATATATGGCGTGGCTGCTATATACTACATGTGTTGTGCTATATATTACGTGGCCAGTGTTATATACTGCGTGGGCTGTGTTATATACTGCATGGGCTGTGTTATATATTACGTGGCCAGCATTATATACTGCGTGGGCTGTGTAACATACCGCGTGGCTGCTATATACTACCTGGCCAGTGTTATATACTGCGTGGCCTGTGTTATATACTACCTGGCCAGTGTTATATACTGCGTGTGCTGTGCTATATATTACGTGGCCAGTGTTATATACTGGGTGGCCTGTGTTATATATTACGTGGCCAGTGTTATATACTGCGTGGGCTGTGTAATATATGGCGTGGCTGCTATATACTACCTGGCCAGTGTTATATACTACATGTGTTGTGCTATATATTACGTGGCCAGTGTTATATACTGCGTGGGCTGTGTTATATACTGCATGGGCTGTGTTATATATTACGTGGCCAGCGTTATATACTGCGTGGGCTGTGTAACATACCGCGTGGCTGCTATATACTACCTGGCCAGTGTTATATACTGCGTGGCCTGTGTTATATACTACCTGGCCAGTGTTATATACTGCGTGTGCTGTGCTATATATTACGTGGCCAGTGTTATATACTGGGTGGCCTGTGTTATATATTACGTGGCCAGTGTTATATACTGCGTGGCCTGTGTTATATACTACGTCACCTGTGTTATATACTGAGTGGCTGCTATATACTGCGTGGGCTGTGTTATATAGTACGTGGGCTGTGTTATATACTGTTTGGGCTGTGTTATATACTGCGTGCCACTGTTATATATTTCATGGCCTGTATTAACGCATCGGGTATTCTACAATATGTATATATGTTTGTATATAGCAGCCACATAGTATATAGCACAGGCCACGTAGTATTTGTCTGCTATATACTACATGGCTCCTATATACTACATGGCCTGTGCTATATACTATGTGGCTGCTATATACATACATACGTATTCTAGAATACCCGATGCGTTAGAATCGGGCCACCATCTAGTCAGTAATAACACTGCATAAGGGTAAATACTATTTTACTGGTCATTGCCAAACGCGACTGTACCATGACCAATGTTACAAAGAACGAGGATTCCAGCATCAGGATCTTCATTAAAAGCTTAATCTATTAGATAAGCAATGAACCCTGATCACATAACTGGTTTATATAGACTAAACTATTGCTTCAGACACTACATACGTATATAAAAAAACTTTTTTTAATTCTTCCTTAAGTAAAGAGATTTCAGTCAAATCAAAATGTATTAAATTGGCCAACTTAGAAGCTTATAATAATTACTAGTAATAATGTACATAAAATATATTGCATGTCTTCTCTAGAAAAGTCCAAAGGCGACAGATGCAAATTCCAGAAGATGTTAATGCTTCTCGTTACTCTTGGATTCCTCATCGTGACAGCGGTGGGAGTTTACATCTTAGGTATCGTACAGAGATTTCTAATTCCTTTTGACTTGGCTAATTCTACATTAAAGGAACATTAACTCTACCTGGGGCTTATAGCAACGACACAGAAGTATAAAAGCTCCTAGAGATTCTCACATCTGTTCATATGTGACATAAAGTGCCAGTCATGGAGATAGACTTCCATAGACTTCTTAGTCCCATGGAAAGACTCTACAGTAAGCCTTCACACTGTGCTGTATCTCCATAATTGAATACAGCAATGAATACAGCATAGCAGTGCATGTACGGCTATCAATTCATTCATACTGGGTGCATCGGAGAGTCCCCAGTGATCAACAATTTACCACCTATGCGGTAGATAGATGATAACTTGCTAAGTTGTAAATAACCTCTAAGGCGCTTTGTCCTATGTTCGTTGGTCTCGTCGGGGCTTACGTCCGATCAACCTTCAAACCATTGACAATAGTGGTGCCAACAGGGTCAACGTGTGCCGTGTTGTGCATTATTTTTGAGCATCTATGCCTATTGGAGGCTGACACTTAGATCCAGTCTACTAGGTCTGAGTGTCCTCCTCCAGTAGGCATACTCGCCCAAAAATGATGCACATCAGAGCACTCATTGACTCAGTCAGAACCACTAAGGTCAATGGCCCTGTCTGTGCAAACATTTGAAACCAGTTTTGTAAGGGATTCAGACATAAACACTGATGGGACCACTGAACATGGTGAAGAACACAATGTGAAAGGAGCCTTTAAAGGAAACCTGATCATAGATTCATACTGCCTGAACTATGGACATCATTCATCAGAGTTCAGCTCCATTGTTGCAGTCATACATGTCTCACTCTGAAACTGTGCAGTATTTCAGAAAAATACTTTTAATAGGCCGACTGGGGACCATGCAACTGTCCAAGAGGCCAATCCCCGCAGCTTCTCTTATCCTCTAGATTGTATACACACTCATAGGGAGAGAACTGTCAGTCAAGTACAGCGGGGAGAAGCAGCAGGGGACATGCCTCTAGGACTAGTCATCCTAGTCCCATTGTTCCCTACTTGCAAAGTATGTTTTGTCTGAAAAGTCAAAGCATCTCAAGGGAAAACCTACACAAATGGAAAACGTGACTCTGAATGTGTTGTATGTCCAGGACATGTCCCCGCCATATCTGTTCTAATTAGCCCAGATCTCGATGTGACCGACAGTGCGCTGCCATTTCCAGAACGCACAGTCAGGATTCCTAAATTATTCATTTCTGCACAGAAAATAGTTGGCGTCAGAGCTCCAATGAGGGGTATTCCAGACCGAGCTGCATATGTGATGGCTCAAACCACCATAGTGAAAAAAACAAGTCGGCCCATTATACTGCTAATATCCTCCCTTTGCAACATATGAACATGCACTAACATTTTTGCAACTGAATTGCCGATTGGCCTTTTTTATTGCAAATTCGCCAAAAACTTCTCTTACTAAAGTAGTTTTAAATTCAGCTTCTATCCTCTTAGGTCTCATGACGGCTAATTATACAGAATCATCTATTTCTGCCAATATCTATACATTTAATTTAAAGACATGAGGAAACATCTAACAGGCCCCAGTTGACGGCTTGATGTAGCGCACTTAAACCAAATGACTAAAATGTGCAACTCTGCTAAAACGGCATGTAAAAAATAAATAAGGGAAAAGTGCAATTGCCAGCATCGAAAGACTCCTAGAAACTTGAGAACAAGAGAAGTTACTGCTAAATGTTTAAAAAAAAAAATCAAGGACCCCCTTTCTGCATGCAACGAGGACCCATTATATCCCTGTGTACGTGAAACCTAATCTGCTAATATATGGGTAAAGTAGTGGAGACCTGAATATACTCTTCGGTGGGGCAACTGCCTAAAGGGGGAAAAAGTCACAGATAAATGCAAAAAAATATTTCTGCAAATGTCCCGTAATTTGACATTTGTTTCAATAAAGGGATTTTCTCATCATCATCATCAATGGGCAAAGATCCAACGATTCATTAAGAAATGAATTAGTAGAGAAAATTACCGTAGATAAAGGGTTGTATTTCTGTGTCCTCTCTACATTTGGAAATCAACCACATATCTTCACAAACACATATGACATACTGTATACAAATAATGCAGAAATATATCTTTTTTTAAAAGACAAAATAACATTTCCCAAAATTCAGACTGTTAACAGCAACTGTCTACCTCTAAACTGTGCGTGTTGCAAACAATTTTACTAGTCAAATCTTACATCCGTATACATCACCTTAATATGATGCAATGCTGCAGGTGCTCGCTTTTGGGACATTCACCCTCCCAGTATTTTTGTATTACAGCCTTTTTGGAGAGGAAGTTGAATTTTTTTTTTTTCAAATTGATGTTTTGGGATTGTTTTAAATGGAACCTGTCACCCCGGTTTTTCATTCGGAGATAAAAATACCGCTACATAGGGCATGAGCTGTGCTTTACAAAAGTGTTTTTTTTCTACCCTGATTCCCCACCTAAGCTGCCGAAATTACTTACCAAAGTCGCCGTTTTCGCTTGTCAATCATGCTGGTCTGGTCATAGGGGCGTGGTGACAAAGCTGTTTCTTCCCCCAGATCTTGCTTAGGTTTCCGTTGGTGGCGTAGTGGTTTGCGACTGCGCAGGTGACGAAAAACAGCGCGCTCTGCGCTATATCCCTGATGATCGGTGGGGGCGGCCATCTTCCTGTGGCCGCACGTGCGCAGTTGCAGCGCTCTGCTGCCCGGGGCTTCAGGAAAATGACCGCGGGCTGCCACGCGTGCGCAGATGGAGATCGCGGCGGCCATTTTCCTGAAGCCGAGATGCGAACTCTGCTTCAGGAAAATGGCCGCTGCGATCCCCATCTGTGCACGCGCGGCATCCCGCGGCCATTTTCCTGAAGCCCCGGGCAGCAGAGCGCTCCAACTGCGCACGCGCGGCCACAGGAAGATGGCCGCCCCCACCGATCACCAGGGATATAGCGCAGAGCGCGCTGTTTTTCGTCACCTGCGCAGTCGCAAACCACTACGCCACCAACGGAAACCTAAGCAAGATCTGGGGGAAGAAACAGCTTTGTCACCACGCCCCTATGACCAGACCAGCATGATTGACAAGCGAAAACGGCGACTTTGGTAAGTAATTTCGGCACCTTAGGTGGGGAATCAGGGTAGAAAAAAAACACTTTTGTAAAGCACAGCTCATGCCCTATGTAGCGGTATTTTTATCTCCGAGTGAAAAACCGGGGTGACAGGTTCCCTTTAATGAAGACATTTATATGTGCATGCCTGTTTTTGTACCCCTGATTTTTTAGACGAATTTGACAACCATACATACTTTACGAAGCATTTCTTGTTATGTTTTTTTATGGCAAGAGTTGAATAACTGGGGATGAAAATATTGAGAAAATGTTATAGTGTTGTACAAAATGGTTAAAGGAAAAGTGGCAATGACAAAGGAAAAAAAGCATAAAACTGCTAAGAATGTGGGAGCTGCCAGAGGCAGCAGAAGCACCACCGCGACCTCCGGCACCAGCTGTCCGGGCAGTAGCATTACTAAATACAAGTCATAATTGGTCTCCTTTGCCTCTGGCAAGTGGGGTGGAAGTGGAGGGTGTTATGGAATATGTGGCACATCACCGGTCTCAGACACAACTGAGCGATGTTACTCCTCATAGCGACATTGTCAGTTTAAGTCAGTGTTTTACGCAGAATGGCCTGATCATAAATGACTAAGATGGATAATTTGTGGACCTTTTTCAATTTATTCATTTTTGTTAAAGTCTATTACCGTTTACATCTATGGTAAGGTCACTTTGACCTAAGTAAGGCTGTGTTTGGGTTAAAGGGAGTCTGTCAGCAGATTTTTGCTATGTAATCTGAGGACTTCATAAAGTAGGGGTTAAAACACAAGTTCAACAATATGTCACATGTCAAGCTGTGTGCTGTTGTTTACTAAGACTGAAAGTTTTATCACCTGGCATTTATCATTGCTTGGACTAGTTGGCGTGAGGGCTCTTGTCTGACTTCGCTCCCTACTGTGATAGACAGCTTACAATCTATAAGGGCGGGGCAGCTTTGGTGTGGGCGGGGATAGCTGTGGTGTGAGCGTGGCAGCTTTCTCAGCTGTGCTGCATTGCTAAATCTAAAAACTCTGATTGTGTCAAAACCGCTGCACCCAGCAAACTAAGTAATGCATCATTGGATTCAGAGTTTCTTTGTCTACATCATGCTGCTGTCAGATGAGATAGCAAAAACCTGTAGACCGATTCCCTTTAAACAGCTTAAAATCGATTGGACACAGTCTTAGTAGACAACAAGGTGTTGAACACATATTTTCATGGAACTTGGAGACTTTGGAATATTCTTGGCGAGTCGTTTTTTTCCAAAATCCATTGATCCTAGAGTATTCGGTTTTCAAAAGATTCAATGCGAAAACAATACTTTCTAATATAAGATACTGATTTAATATGATGGGTAATTCACCTTCATTTATGCGAATGGCCAAGAAAATGCATCATTCGTTTTTGTCATATGCAGTTCTTAGACAGCGCCGCAGCCTTTAGCAAAACATCCCGCAAAGATCTAGCAGCCCTACACGCCGCGCTGCTGGGAGAATGGGTATATTCCTAATTAGCTCTTTAGTAAATGATTTATTACGTATCATTTATAAGCATTTTAATAGCCAAAAGATAACCTTCATTAGGTTCCCACTTACAGATGAAAAGATGTGATATATAATTCATGCAAATGAATGGAGAGATGGATTTCTGTTTGCATTAGATTGTGTTACAGGATTATACCGGCATTAATATGTTACACGGCCTTGAACGGGACTTTGTGAAGCATGAACAGTTCCTACGTTTTACAAAGTTTAGAAGGTGATTCCACTGCTATGTAAATGCGATTTACTGGGTCATGGGCTTGATATTCTGCTAGACAGGTATTAATGTTACAATAATGGGGCTGTAGGAATTATGCCCAAACATGTGCTTAAAACTCCATCACAAATCCTCTGTCTGCTCTCTCAGATATTACGTAACGATAATGAAATGCTGCAAAGTCAATAGAAGTAAAACCACTAAGATTTCAAAGAAAGGAAAAAGACCGCATCCAGAAAAGTCCCACAACCACCATCTGTGGATGTCAGTTACTCACCTGTCACGTTTCCTTAGCCATGAGCATCTGTGTGGCCCTATCTATTCTCCTGTGCGTTGACCACTTGGATCAATTAAATCTGCCTCATAAGGCAGGATACGGCCTGAGTATTCAGGTAGTTGGACTTCTTCAAGCTACATTGTACAACCCCAGTTCTGCCACACCAGTTCCTCAATTCTGAGTCAGCTCTGCTATATCACTGTGCCAGCTCTGCTGCACTGATCCTTATATGTAAACTCGGCTCTGCTGCACCAGTTGCAGAACATTGAGTCAACTCTGCTACATCTCTGAACAAGATCTACTATAATTAACTCACATTACAAACTTTCTGAGATCTGGTTGTAATAGAAGTGCACAATATGGCAATACCGCCAGAGAAATAACAGAGCTCATCTGGGGGAGTTGTGTAAGGACACAACACCTCTAAGAGCCTTAGAATGCGGGGCCCTGTGGCTGGGGGAGACAATCTTCCAGACAGCAAATCACTTCAGTGGAGAAATCACAGTCCCTGTGGGAATGCAAAATCAGCTATGGTATGAAATTAAAGTTTTTATTCAACCAACGCATTTCAGCAATGGACTGGTGCTTTTTCAAAGTAAAAATATTGTTTTTTTTCACCTTGACAAAGGCACCAGTCTGGCTAAGAAATGCGTTGGTTGAATAAAATCTTTAATTTTATACCATCATGCACCTTACAAACGTGGGTCTGCTATACATATTCCTCTTTACTGAATTTAGTGCATCACTATTCAAGCTCTGCTACTGTTGTGCCAGTTCTGCTACTCCAGATATTGCTTCTCCAGTCTTGCCAAATCGGCTAACATTATTCCAACTACATTGCTTGACTGCACCAGTGCTACCTGTCCGCGCTGCATTAGAAAGTCCTATCTGGACCAAGGACTTCTAGGATGTAAGTCTATGAGAGCCAGAAAGAAGTTCATGCAGACTTACAGTGGGTACGGAAAGTATTCAGTCCCCATTAAATTTTTCACTCTTTGTTTCATTGCAGCCATTTGGTAAATTCAAAAAAGGTCCATTTTTTTTCTCATTAAGGTACACTCTGCACCCCATCTTGGCTGAAAAAAACAGAAATGTAGAAATTTTTGCATATTAAAAAAGAAAAACTGAAATATCACATGGTCATAAGTATTCAGACCCTTTGTTCAGACACCCATATTTAGGTCACATGCTGTCCATTTCCTTCTGATCCTCCTTGAGATGGTTCTACTCCTTCACTGGAGTCCAGCTGTGTTTAATTAAACTGACAGGACTTGATTTGGAAAGGCACACACCTGTCTATATAAGACCTCAGCGCTCACAGTGCATGTCAGACCAAATGAGAATCATGAGGTCAAAGGAACTGGCCAAGGAGCTCAGAGACAGAATTGTGGCAAGGCACAGATCTGGCCAAGGTTTCAACAGAATTTCTGCAATACTCTTGGTTCCCAATAGCACAGTGGCCTCCATAATCCTTAAATGGAAGAAGTTTGGGACCACCAGAAGTCTTCCTAGACCTGGCCATCCAGCTAAACTGAGCTGGATGGAACTGGGAGAACTGGGAGAAGAGCCTTGGTGAGAGAGGTAAAGAAGAACCCCAAGATCACTGTGGCTGAGCTCCAGAGATGCAGTAAGGAGATGGGAGAAAGTTCCACAAAGTCAACTATCACTGTAGCCCTCCACCAGTCGGGCCTTTATAGCAGAGTGGCCCGATGGAAGCCTCTCCTCAGTGCAAGACATATGAAATCCCACAAAGAGTTTGCTAAGAAACACATTAAGGACTCCCATACTATGAGAAATAAGATTCTCTGCTCTGATGAGACGAAGATAGAACTTTTTGGTGATAATTCTAAGCGGTATGTATAGAGAAAACCAGGCACTGCTCATCACCTGCCCAATACAATCCCAACAGTGAAACATGGTGGTGGCAGCATCATGCTATAGGTGTGTTTTTCAGCTGCAGGGACAGGACGACTGGTTGTCATTGAAGGAACTATGAATGCGGCCAAGTACAGAGATATCCTGGATGAAAACCTCTTCCAGAGCGCTCTGGACCTCAGACTTGGCCGAAGGTTCACCTTCCAACAAGACAATGACCCTAAGCACACAGCTAAAATAACAAAGGAGCGGCTTCAGAACAACTCTGTGACCATTCTTGACTGGCCCAGACAGAGCCCTGACCTAAGTCCAATTGAGCATCTCTGGAGAGACCTGAAAATGACGTCCACCAACGTTCACCATCCAACCTGATGGAACTGGAGAGGATCTGCAAGGAAGAATGGCAGATGATCCTCAAATCCTGGGGTGAAAAACTTGTTGCATTATTCCCAAGAACACTCGTGGCTGTACTAGCTCAAAAGGTGCTTCTACTCAGTACTGAGCAAAGGGTCTGAATACTTATGACCATGAAATATTTCTGTTTTTCCTTTTTAATAAATTTGCAAAAATTTATACATTTCTATTTTTGTTTTCAGTCAAGATGGGGTGCAGAGTGTACATTAATGAGAAAAAAAGGAACTTTTTTGAATTTACCAAATGGCTGCAATGAAACATTTAAAGGGGCCTGAATACTTTCTGTACCCACTGTACATAGAAAAGTGACCTCTGGCTCATTCGGCAAACACCATAGCAATCCGGCAGGTCACAAACAGCTGGAGACCGACCGGAGTGGCACTGGTAGAAGGTGAAAATGGTGGCACTTAATTATAAGACTAGGGGCAGGGAACTTGGATTACAAGCACCACTCCGGTGCTGCAATAAAAACGCTGGACTGATGACGTAAAATTTTATACCCTTTGCCTACAATAATTTCCGTGTTGCACTGTCTATGGCTGGCTGCAGATTGAGTTATCTGAGAATCCGCCAGTCGGTCCGCTATGATGGTCTAACGGAGAAAGTTTGTAACTCTTTTATCTGTCTTGCTCTGAGTACCTTTCAGATGATATGTGACAACAGATCACATCAAAGTTGAATGTGCAGAGAAACAAAAAGTCAATAAAAGAAAAATAGTGCAAAATTACTAAAAGCTGACTTACAAAAATTAGATTTAGCCCCACATACAGGAATTTAAGTAATAAAATACAAGATTTGTCCCGAAAGTGGACAACCCCTTAAAGATATAGTCTTGAATTCTTATATGGCCAAAATTGCAAAGTGCTTGTAAAACTCTTCTTCATTCTCAAGAATAGAGGGATTTTTATTTCTATTGTGAACGGCTCCAGCCCAAGTTGTGGCCACCCTGCAGTCCAGAGTGGCTGGGCACAGTAGGAAATGAGTGCGCACCACTTGCGAGCTCTATACTTCAGCGCCTACAAATGCCGCTCTGTAGCCAGCCACTTCCCTGAGTCCAGTCAGCTTCAGTTTCCCTGTGCTTTTCCCTCGCTGCAGGGGTAAAGGTACATCTTCTTGCAGCATGGCGGACCAGTCAGTTCTGACCTGCGGTATGACCATGCTGCTGGTCAAAACTGTTAATCTTCAGGAGCGCAACACCCCCAAACACCAGGAAGACGGGAGGCCGAGGAGCTGTGTGTGCCTGAAGAAAAGAAGATGGGAAAACCTTTTATACTGTTTAAAATGTTGTAATGAATTGGCTGGAGGGAATGCCCATCTTAAAACATAGACCTATCAGAATGTATGATCCATTGGGTCTTTTCCCTAAGACCCCATTGATCACCCAAACATATGCCCAAAATCTTTTCCTGCTCATCGGACTTGTAGGTATTCGGTTTGCTCGGTCTTCAGCTGGAAATTTATCATTTACGGCAATGAGACTCTAATACAAGTGTCTACCATAATATTGTACTTTACGGGAAATGTACAACATCAGGAAATACAGAAGGGGTCACAGGACTTAGTGTCATGTCAGAAGATGATTTAAGGTGAACCTTCCCTTTATGTGTGACATTATGTAATTCCTTGTAAGAAAAGGATTTCATCATTCTGGTTTTTGACTCTTTCCAGCGCAGTACTTCATGGCGCCTCTTGTTTATCAAGGCTCTGTACCGCTGCAAGATGCTGACGTGAGCTCTTCATGTAACGACACTGACAATGAAGTCACTACTGTGCCACGAAGAAAAGGTTTGGAATGTTTTTCTTATTTTTATATCACTATCCACAAAAAAAACTAACATTTTGTACTTTTCATACTGGCCATTGCTGCACACATGATCGTTTATATTTTTCGTTGCTCATATTTTAGCTTTGCTTTGTAGGCTGGGAAAGAGTCATCAGAGTCATCTCATTATTATTAAATAGGATGGTAAGGTAAAAGCGGTATTTGTCTGGTAAAAACAAGTTATCCTCTGTATAGGTGATAACATATAGATCGATAGGGGTCTGATCGCTTTCATCCACAAACTTGGAAATGTTTGTACCCGACAGGACACTTTTTTTTATCCCCTATAGAATGGAGCATTAGGTCTGATGTCTGACCGCGGCTCCATTCATTCTATACGGGGAAGCCCCATAGAGAATGAAGTGGTGGTCGAGCATGTGCACTACAGCTGCATTTTAACAGGGAAAAAGTGTCCCATTCTACCAATCCCAGTAGTTCGGACCTCCACACTTCAATAAGTTATTACTAGAAAACCCCTTTAAGGCTTAGACAAGGCAGAATAACAACACTATACGGTAAATCCATAGGTAAGGCTATGCTGAACGATGGTTTAGCCGGCAGCCATCTCTCACAACTCTCCCATCCACCGGAGCGTTCAGACAACACTTATCTGTTAGAGAACAAAAGGATCATCAGCTCGAAATTAGAAATACCAAATCCTTCGGGAAGAAAGTCAGGAGGCCCCAATGTACATTAGACTGTCGTCCGAGCTGTCAGTGTCGGTGGGCTCCATCATCGTTACTCTAATGTGTATGGGGGTCTTAACAGGGCATATCAAAGCCCCATTCTCGGGTTCACTGGGGGTCCCATTGGTGGACTCCCAGCTATCCTATCAGCAGTTGTCACCTTTCCTATGGATGAGGGATTACTTGCCCAGTTCGGACAACCTCTTAAAGGAAGTGCATGTCTTCAGTATGGACAACCCAGGGGAAAATGTTGATGGAAGCTATAGACTGTATGTAAATCACTACAGGTTAAAAATTGGGGAAGGGCAATAAAGTCAATGCGTCCTACAGTGACTACAGTCATATATATTGTAGTAACATAGTAAGATATTGTGTACTGTTATGTAATTGTGTACGTGCCGCTCACTTTGTTACCAGATTCAGGCTTGGCTTTTATCGCGGTGATTAATAGAGGCATCTGGTGTCCGTTCAAAAATCGAAATCGAAAGAAATCATTCTTTCATGAAAACGGTTTCAGTATCTTTCAGAATAAATACAGAAAACTTCTTGTTGGAAGTGCAGGTGGAGTACAGAGAAGAATGGCTCCACACGTGTCATGAGAGGTGGAGCGCAGATTGGGGAACCCACGTGTGCAGACACTTAGGATTCATCAGGTATAAATCTTAATATGGTAGTGAAAGTAATGTCTCGAGCAATTCTCTATTCTGGGATAATGAGCACCAATTGCAGACTTAACATTGATAGGGGCTCTTTAAGACTCTCTTATGGGGGCTGATGAAATGTCTATGGGGCTGAAAGATCGTTAGTCCAATAGATCGGCCCCCATACAGTCTGCATATTTTAGGCCTCGTGAGAGTCGTGAATGATCCAAATAGGTCACAAATTAATCTTTTGGTCACTTCTTGGCTGCTCAGGGGCCCATGTGAACTATCCTCTAAAATAAATTCAACCATTTAAAGGGAAAAGGTCATTTGAGTAATACTGCCCACGTCATGCTGCCTAAAATGTGGGCAGCATAAGGCTGGTTTCACATTTGCGTTTTTTGCCGCTGCGTTTTAGCGCAAAAAAAGCATGCGTTTTTTTCCTATATTTAACATTAAAAACGCGTTTTTTTTGTATGCGTTTTGCCGCGTTTGACGACGCATGTGTCTTTTCTATGCTTGCGTTTTGTTGCAGAAATGCAACATGTAGTAATTTCTAGAGGCGTTTTTTGGCCGCAAAAAAACGCATGTGTTTTTTTGCGGCAAAAAAACATATTGCTGTCTATGTAAATGCATGCGTTTTTAAGCACATGCGTTTGGTTGCGTTTTAAACGCATGCGTTTCAATAGAAAAAAACAAGAATACACACTGATAAGCCACCCCCCACCATCAAGGTGATAAAGGGATCCAAACCCTACCCCTAGCCCTAACCCTACCCCTAGCCCTAACCCTAACCCTAGGGATCCTAACTAGGGTTGAGCGAAACAGATCGGCCAATTTCAAAAGTCGCCGACTTTTGGCAAAGTCGGGTTTCGTTTTTATATATATATATATATATATATATATACATATATATATATATATGTCATTGAGACACATATATATATATATATATATATATATATATATATATATATATATACTAGACTGTGGCCCGATTCTAATGCATCGGGTATTCTAGAATATGCATGTCCCCGTAGTATATGGACAATGATGATTCCAGAATTCGCGGCCGACTGTGCCCATCGCTGATTGGTCGAGGCAACCTTTATGACATCATCGTCGCCATGGCAACCATTATGACATCTACGTCGATACTGTGCCCATCGCTGATTGGTCGAGGTGAATTCGCGGCAGACTGTGCCCGTCGCTGATTGGTCGAGGCAACCTTTATGACATCATCGTCGCCATGGCAACCATTATGACATCTACGTCGATACTGTGCCCGTCGCTGATTAGTCGAGGCTAGACTGTGGCCCGATTCTAATGCATCGGGTATTCTAGAATATGCATGTCCCCGTAGTATATGGACAATGATGATTTCAGAATTCGTGGCAGACTGTGCCCGTCGCTGATTGGTCGAGGCAACCTTTATGACATCATCGTCGCCATGGCAACCATTATGACATCTACGTCGATACTGTGCCCATCGCTGATTGGTCGAGGCGAATTTGCGGCAGACTGTGCCCGTCGCTGATTGGTCGAGGCAACCTTTATGACATCATCGTCGCCATGGCAACCATTATGACATCTACGTCGATACTGTGCCCGTCGCTGATTGATCGAGGCTAGACTGTGGCCCGATTCTAATGCATCGGGTATTCTAGAATATGCATGTCCCCGTAGTATATGGACAATGATGATTTCAGAATTCGTGGCAGACTGTGCCCGTCGCTGATTGGTCGAGGCAACCTTTATGACATCATCGTCGCCATGGCAACCATTATGACATCTACGTCGATACTGTGCCCGTCGCTGATTGGCCGAGGCCTGGCGGCCTCGACCAATCAGAGACGTGGGATTTCCATTATGACATCATCGTCGCCATGCTGTGCCCGTCGCTGATTGGTCGAGGCCTGGCGGCCTCGACCAATCAGAGACGTGGGATTTCCAGGACAGACAGACAGACAGAAAGACAGACAGACAGACAGACGGAAAAACCCTTAGACAATTATATATATAGATATATATATACTGTATATATATATATACAGTGGTGTTCAAAAGTCCTGCATAGGCATAGGATAAATTGATTTTTCAAGTTTTAAACGTTTTCTGTCGAATATCTTCGATGCTAATATGACATATTACACAGGTCAACAAAAAAAGAGAGAGCCAAAAAATCATCATGATGACTGTTATTTCTGTGCAGTGCAAGGATTCAATAAGCATAAGAAACGAAAATGGGAGTAACATGGAATCTGCAAGAAGGCCTGTCCCTCATTGTGAAGATGTGCCTGTACCTGTGTTTACCATAAATAACAGTCATCATGATGATTTTTTGGCTCTCTCCACACCATTGGAACACCAAATTTGAAGCTTTTTCTTTGTCCTTTGCTCCATTTTCGTAATAATTCGATACATGCTTTGCACACTATGTGTGGTGCCCAAAACTTGTCTTGGTCCCCAAGCATAACCCCAAAATAGGCAAAATACACTTTTTTTACGAAGTCTGTTATGTTTCTTCTATGTTTTGGCAGTGTGTATTCACCACAAATGTAACAGAATGAGTCTGGATCGTTAAGACAACTTCTTCTTGATGAGTTCATGCTTTTCACTGGAAAACAGACAACAACATAAAGTTAGTGCAAAAATCAAGCTATGAACAAACTTTTAGAACACTAATTAACACAAAACTATATTGAGAACTGCTCAGTTCAAGTACTAATCCAAAGAAATTAATGAGATGATGCGTCGCATTTACCAACAAGTGCTATAAATAAGATACCAAAAATCTAAAAAACTTGAGCCAATCTGGCAAAACTGATGACATATTCAGAATCAGCACCCCAAAAATACCCTAAATTCGATGAAATATCTTTGGCACCAAAAATGCTGTTGACCAGTGTTATATATGGTTTTGTTCAGAATACAATTTTGCATTCTCTCCCTCTAATATTTTTAGCTTTTGAAGCAGTTTTGCCTGATATTATTGCAACAATATGGGAATTGAAAGCACAACTAAATATTGTACAGCTTCAGATCCAAAATTAGCCAATCACAGATGAGGTTCTTGTGACCAATCATAACCTGGATATGGCAGCCAATCACATTGCATTACATTGCATCACATCTGCTGCTTTGTTTGTTTTATCTGTTGGTCTATCTAGTGAATCATACTGTAGAGTTTTATGATGGGAGCCTTCAGATTTTTGTCAGCGGAGGATCGTGTGCGAGTTGTGGTGCTACATGAAGAGGGTTATACTGGCCCCCAGATCGCAAGGAAGGTCGGCTGTAATCAGAGTACAGTCGTAAGAATTTTGCAGAAACATAAGCAGCTTGGAATTACCCAGGACAGGCCCAGATCTGGTCGGCCCAGAAAGTCAACTAAAAGGGAGGATAGAGTACTGATAAGAACATCCCTTGCCAATCGAAAGCTCACCTCTCCTCAGCTTCTGCGAGAATGGCAAGAAAAGTGCAATATTGAGGTAGCAACATCAACTGTTAGGAAGAGATGTTTGGAAGCAGGATTGAGAGGGTGCAAGGCCCGAAAGAAGCCATTGATGACAGCCATACAAAGACAAAGGCGAAAACTGTGGGCATTGAAATATTTAGAATGGAGGAAGGAGGAGTGGGAAAAAGTGCTATTTAGTGATGAAAGCACTTCTTGCATTTTAGGAAATGATGGCAAGTCTTATGTGAGAAGGTTCCCACATGAAGAGTACAAGCCAGAGTGTTTGAGCTTCTCTGTGAAACATCCGATGAAAGTAATGGTCTGGGGCTGTATGGCAGCCAATGGTGTTGGAAGGCTTCATATTGTGGAGGGTATGGTTAATGCAAAAAAATGCATAGACATCCTTAATAAAAAAAATGCTGCCTTCTGCTCAACACCTGTTTTCAGGGGATTATATCTTCCAGGATAATAATGCTCCTTGTCACAGAGCTAAGACAGTAATGGAATAGAAAAAAAAGAACAAGGTGGCTACTATTGACTGGCCAGCTCAGTCCCCGGACCTCAATCCAATTGAAAATTTGTGGCACAAGGTATCATTAGAGATATCTAGAAAACAGCCAAGGACCAAGAGTGAGTTGATTGAGGCTCTGATACAGGCCTGGAACCACATCACTCGTGAACATCTGCAGAAGCTTGTTCACTCAATGCCACAGAGATGCAAGCTGGTGCTAAAGAGCAGAAGCTGGCCAATAAAGTATTAGAAGCTAAAGATGCACTAAAAATGCCCTTTTCGGGACTCTGAATTAAATAAAAAATAATCTTAAAAAGTAAAATTTAAGTCTGTGTGAACGTGCATTGGAAGTTAATGAACTTAGAAACCTGTTCACCATTCTACACACTGTACTGGTGTAGGTATGGTTATGCTGTAAAAAAATTATCAAAAATGCGCATACCATAACAATTTATACACTTGGGACATTCAAAAATGAGTATGGCATACAATGAGGGATTACAAAAACATATATGTTCCACCAGTTTCACTGTAGAGATGCAGAAGTATGAAACATATAGTTTTCTTCACGCCTATGCAGGACTTTTGAACACCATTGTATATATATACTTATATTTACTTCAGCGCGATATAGCAGAAAAGCCGGTAATTCAATTGCCGGCTTTTCATTTCTCCTGCCTAAACCCATGATATGAGACATGGTTTACATACAGTAAACCATGTCATATCCCACTTTTTTTGCATATTCTACACTACTAATGTTAGTAGTGTGTATGTGCAAAATTTCAGCGCTGTAGCTATTAAATTTAAGGGTTAAATCGCGGAAAAAATTGGCGTGGGCTCCCGCGCAATTTTCTCCGCCAGAGTGGTAAAGCCAGTGACTGAGGGCAGATATTAATAGCCTGGAGAGGGTCCACGGTTATTGGCCCCCCCTGGCTAAAAACATCTGCCCCCAGCCACCCCAGAAAAGGCACATCTGGAAGATGCGCCTATTCTGGCACTTGGCCACTCTCTTCCCACTCCCATGTAGCGGTGGAATAGGGGGTAATGAAGGGTTAATGTCAATGTTGCTATTGTAAGGTGACATTAAGCCAGATTAATAATGGAGAGGCGTCAATTATGACACCTATCCATTATTAATCCAATTGTATGAAATGGTTAAAAAAAACACACACACAATATTGCAAAGTATTTTAATTAAATAAACACACAGGTTGTTGTAATATTTTATTGCTCTCTCAATCCACCTGAAGACCCTCGTTCTGTAACAAATTAAAAATAATAAACCAACAATATACATACCTTACGTAGAACTGTAACATCCCACGATGTAAATCCATCTGAAGGGGTTCAAATATTTTACAGGCAGGAGCTCTGCTTTAATGCAGCTGTGCTTAATTTGTTACAGAACGAGGGTCTTCAGGTGGATTGAGAGAGGAATAAAACATTACAACCTGTGTGTATATTTCATTAAAATACTTTGCAATGTTGTGTGTGTGTTGTTTTTAACCATTTCATACAATTGGATTAATAATGGATAGGTGTCATAATTGACGCCTCTCCATTATTAATCTGGCTTAATGTCACCTTACAATAGCAAGGTGACATTAACCCTTCATTACCCCATATCCCACCGCTACACGGGAGTGGGAAGAGAGTGGCCAAATGCCAGAATAGGCGCATCTTCCAGATGTGCCTTTTCTGTGGTGGCTGGGGGCAGATGTTTTTAGCCAGGGGGGGGCCAATAACGGTGGACCCTCTCCAGGCTATTAATATCTGCCCTCAGTCACTGGCTTTACCACTCTGGCAGAGAAAATTGCGCGGGAGCCCACGCCAATTTTTTCTGCGATTTAACCCTTAACCCCTTCATGACCGTGGGATATTTCGTTTTTCCGTGTTCGTTTTTCGCTCCCCTCATTCCCAGAGCCATAACTTTTTTATTTTTCTGTCAATTTGGCCATGTGAGGGCTTATTTTTTGCAGGACAAGTTGTACTTTTGAAAGACATAATTTGTTTTACCATGTCATGTACTAGAAAACGGGAAAAAAATTCCAAGTGCGGTGAAATTGCAAAAAAAGTGCAATCCCACACTTGTTTTTTGCTTGGCTTTTTTGCTAGGTTCACTAAATGCTAAAACTGACCTGCCATTATGATTCTCCAGGTCAGTACGAGTTCATAGACACCTAACATGACTAGGTTATTTTTTACCTAAGTGGTGAAAAAAAATTCCAAACTTTGCTAAAAAAAAAAAAAAAAAAAAAAAAAGTGACATTTTCCGATACTCGTAGCGTCTCCATTTTTCATGATCTGGGGTCGGTTGAGGGCTTATTTTTTGAGTGCCGAGCTGGCGTCTTTAATGATTCCAATTCAGTGCAGATACGTTCTTTTGATCGCCCGTTATTGCTTTTTAATGCAATGTCACGGCGACCAAAAAAACGTAATTCTGGCGTGTCTATTTTTTTTCTCGTTACGCCGTTTAGCGATCAGGTTAATGCTTTTTTTTATTGATAGATCGGGCGATTCTGAACGTGGCGATACCAAATACGTGTAGATTTGATTTTTTTTATTGATTTATTTTGATTGGGGTGAAAGGGGGGTGATTTAAACTTTTATATTTTTTTTATTTTTTTCACATTTTTTTTAACTTTTTTTTAAACTTTTGCCAATGCTTCAATAGCCTCCATGGAAGGCTAGAAGCAGGGACAGCACGATCGCCTCTGCTACATAGCAGCGATCTGCTGTTCGCTGCTATGTAGTAGAATTGCAGGTGTGCTGTGAGCGCCGACCACAGGGTGGCGCTCACAGCTACCGGCGATCAGTAACCATAGAGGTCTCAATGACCTCTATGGTTACTGTCCTGACACATCGCCGACCCCCGGATGCGGTAGTTAAATGCCGCTGTCTGCGTTTGACAGCGGCATTTAACTAGTTAATAGCGGCGGGTGAATCGCGATTTCACCCGCCGCTATTGCGGGCACATGTCAGCTGTTCAAAACAGCAGACATGTCCCGGCTTTGATGCGGGCTCACCGTGGAGCCCTGCATTAAAGCAGGGGAGCTGACATCGGACGTACTATACCGTCCGATGTCAGTAAGTAAATTTAATAGCTACAGCGCCGAAATTTTGCACATACAAACTACTAACATTAGTAGTGTGGAATATGCAAAAAAAAGGGGGATATGACATGGTTTACTGTATGTAAACCATGTCTCATATCATGTCGGGTTTAGGCAGGAGAAATGAAAAGCCGGCAATGGGCTTTTCTGCTATATCGCGCTTAAGTAAATATATATATATATATAAATATATATATATATATATATATATGTGTGTCTCAATGACATATATATATATATATATATATATATATATATATATATATATATATACATATATATATATATATATATATATATATATATATATATTTAAAAAAAAAAAAAACCCCGACTTTGCCAAAAGTCAGCGACTTTTGAAATTGGCCGATCTGTTTCGCTCAACCCTAATTTTGATGATTGGCAGCTGTCACACACTTCTCAGCGTGCGTTTTAAAAACGCAAACGCAGGAAAAAACGCATGCAAACGCGTCAAAACGCCGCTTTTTTTACCGCATGAGAAAATGCATGCGTCTAAAAACCGCAGCGTTTGCACGCGTTTACATGCGTTTTTTCACCACCTGCGTTTGCGTTTTAAATGCTACGTTTTTAAACCAAATGTGAAACTAGCCTAAATCAGAGCCACCTGGCAGCATAATTTCGGCAAGGTATATTTTTCTCAGGCATTTTAGAAAGCATATACTTTAATGATCCAGCCGAGGACCATAGCCAAAAATGAGACTAATCCGATAATACTCACAGCCGGCTCTTCCCAGCGCTGCTAGAAATGATTGACAGGTCTGTACCTAGGCACATACAATGGACAGACCGGTCAATCACCTGCATCAGTGTTGGGAAGAGTTGGTCAGGAGCAGTGTGTATTTTTCTCTGACACATCCAGTCATTGCAGAAAGTCTATATTTTAATGATCCAGTCAGAGATGATAGCCAGAGATGAGACTAATCCGATTCTGCCCGGTTCTGCTTCTGGAAAGGAGCATATCACTTGAGGACTAGTAAACCTTCTGCCATGTAGTCCAACCACTCCCCAACAATTGACTAACAGCTTTTTGCCTATGCACAGTGTGCACAGAAAGCAGCCAATCAGTGGTGTGGGTGGGGTTATACAGAGCTCAACATTCAGAGAACTGCTAGATCTCCAGTATAGAAAACTGTAATTCTATCAAAACTGCAGCAATCAGTAAGTGAAATATCGCTGGTATCTGGGTCTCTGACCCTACATCATACTGTTCACAGACAACAAAAACCTGATAACAAATTCCCTTTAAGTAAACTAAATTCCATACCCAAATATCCATATCAATGCACAAAGAAGCCTGTCTAGAATTTAGCACCCAGAGGAACACTAGTTCCCTAATTACGCCCCTGCAGAGCCGGTAGTTTAATTTTTAACCTTACTTTTACATAAAGTTCATTGTGAAGTTAGGATGTTCCTGACTGAATTGTGTCCTGCAGACTGATGCATCAGAAAGCTGTGAATCTGACATCCGCAAATGTAAATCACAGTCAAGAATTTGTCCAGGTCCCATTTGGACAAACCGCTTCACCAGAGCATATTTGGCACATCAGGTACGTCAGTAGGTGAAAGAAAAGTATAGATTATTATGTATAGTGCAAAGTAAAAGAAGTATAATAAAAATGCACATTAATAACAAGACAATAGCTTGTATTATTTACTAGACGTTTTTTGCTTCTAATGCTAAGCATCCAACGCTGTGCTGGGAACAGGGAAGTTAAGGATGGGAGAGGTAACTAGCTTAAAGGGGTATTACCTTGCTTGAAAAGCCAGTTGCAGCCTTAACATTCTGTCCAAGTTGGTGTCTTACTCTCCGAAATGTGATAACTGCAGCCAATCAGTGGCCATGGCAGCTGTCAAAAGATGCCCCCTCCAAATGTTGATGCCATGAGATTGAAAGGAGCCCTGGTCTCATTGAGAATAACATATAAAGTTTAAGATTTAATAAGAAATTTCAGGGTCTGGAAGAGGGGCTGTTCACAGTGGTTGGTCTGGTAGAGGGTCTGTAGATGGTGGGGCTGTAAATGTGGGTAGGTCTGATGGAGGGGCTGTTGACAGGGGATAGTCTGATAGAGGTGTTGTATGCAAAGGTGGGTCTGGTAGAGGGGTTACAGATGGGGATGGGTTTGGTAGAAGGCCTGCTGATGGGGTGGGTCTGGTAGAGGAGTTTTAGATAGGGTGGGTTTTGTAGAAGGCCTGTTGATGGGGTGGATCTGGTAAAGGGGATGTTGATGGGGTGGGTCTGTTAGAGGGGCTGTTGACAGAGATTGCTTTGGTAGAGGGAATGTTGTCGGGTGGATCTGGTAGAGGGGATATTGATGGGGGTGAGTTTGAGAGAGGTGTTGTAGACAGGGGTGGGTCTGGTAGAGTGGCTATAGATAGGGGTGGGTCTGATAGGGTTGCTTTAGACAGGTGAGTCTGGTAGAGGGGATGTAGGCAGGGGTGGGTCTGTTTAGAAACACAGAACACCTGAAACTTATCCAAAATATAAATTATTAAAGAAATAATATACAGTGGGGCAAAAAAGTATTTAGTCAGTCAGCAATAGTGCAAGTTCCACCACTTAAAAAGATGAGAGGCGTCTGTAATTTACATCATAGGTAGACCTCAACTATGGGAGACAAACTGAGACAAAAAAATACAGAAAATCACATTGTCTGTTTTTTTATAATTTTATTTGCATATTCTGGTGGAAAATAAGTATTTGGTCAGAAACAAAATTTCATCTCAATACTTTGTAATACATCTTTTGTTGGCAATGACAGAGGTCAAACGTTTTCTGTAAGTCTTCACAAGGTTGCCACACACTGTTGTTGGTATGTTGGCCCATTCCTCCATGCAGATCTCCTCTAGAGCAGTGATGTTTTTGGCTTTTCGCTTGGCAACACGGACTTTCAACTCCCTCCAAAGGTTTTCTATAGGGTTGAGATCTGGAGACTGGCTAGGCCACTCCAGGACCTTGAAATGCTTCTTACGAAGCCACTCCTTCGTTGCCCTGGCGGTGTGCTTTGGATCATTGTCATGTTGAAAGACCCAGCCACGTTTCATCTTCAATGCCCTTGCTGATGGAAGGAGGTTTGCACTCAAAATCTCACGATACATGGCCCCATTCATTCTTTCATGTAGCCGGATCAGTCGTCCTGGCCCCTTTACAGAAAAACAGCCCCAAAGCATGATGTTTCCACCACCATGCTTTACAGTAGGTATGGTGTTTGATGGATGCAACTCAGTATTCTTTTTCCTCCAAACACGACAAGTTGTGTTTCTACCAAACAGTTCCAGTTTGGTTTCATCAGACCATAGGACATTCTCCCAAAACTCCTCTGGATCATCCAAATGCTCTCTAGCAAACTTCAGACGGGCCCGGACATGTACTGGCTTAAGCAGTGGGACACGTCTGGCACTGCAGGATCTGAGTCCATGGTGGCGTAGTGTGTTACTTATGGTAGGCCTTGTTACATTGGTCCCAGCTCTCTGCAGTTCATTCACTAGGTCCCCCCGCATGGTTCTGGGATTTTTGCTCACCGTTCTTGTGATCATTCTGACCCCACGGGGTGGGATTTTGCGTGGAGCCCCAGATCGAGGGAGATTATCAGTGGTCTTGAATGTCTTCCATTTTCTAATTATTGCTCCCACTGTTGATTTCTTCACTCCAAGCTGGTTGGCTATTGCAGATTCAGTCTTCCCAGCCTGGTGCAGGGCTACAATTTTGTTTCTGGTGTCCTTTGACAGCTCTTTGGTCTTCACCATAGTGGAGTTTGGAGTCAGACTGTTTGAGGGTGTGCACAGGTGTCTTTTTATACTGATAACAAGTTTAAACAGGTGCCATTACTACAGGTAATGAGTGGAGGAAAGAGGAGACTCTTAAAGAAGAAGTTACAGGTCTGTGAGAGCCAGAAATCTTGATTGTTTGTTTCTGACCAAATACTTATTTTCCACCAGAATATGCAAATAAAATGATAAAAAAACAGACAATGTGATTTTCTGTATTTTTTTTTGTCTCAGTTTGTCTCCCATAGTTGAGGTCTACCTATGATGTAAATTACAGACGCCTCTCATCTTTTTAAGTGGTGGAACTTGCACTATTGCTGACTGACTAAATACTTTTTTGCCCCACTGTATATACTAATAGTACACAGGTAGTCGTGGTGTGCTGTGAAGGTTTTTTAGTGGAAACCACTACAGAAAGGATAACTAAGCCAAAGCAATACCGAACATGAGACTACCAAGAAGTATACAGGCTAATTTCAGATTAAAATATGCCTTTATTTATAACAAGGTGGCAGATGGTTACAATAAAAATAAAAAATAAAATAAGAACGTGCGCAAGACAGGACTAATTAATGTAATATATTTATATATTTCTAGCTACCCCGGAAAAGGACTCAGTATAAGGATGATTATATATTACTCAACCATGCATATGTTATTGTAAAAAAGCACAAAATAAAAAGTGATTAAACCACAATAAAGTGAGAAAAGGTGCATACGACTTTACACCAAGTGTAATATGACTGATACATATATAAAAGAATCAATCATAAGATAAATAAAGTGCATGTGTGCAAAAAGTCACACAATAAAGGCAAATCAATGTGCAAAATATGCATAGATATATAGTACTAACAAATACATAAAAAATTATATCATAGTGAGATATACATCCTATACCTGGGATAAACACTCAAGTGCAAAAGTGCAAAAGGCCACACATTTAGGGCAAACCAATGTCCAAAATACGCATAGATCTACATACAGAATATATCATAGAGAGATATATATCTCCTATACCTGGGATAAACACTGAAGTGCAAAAAGTGCAAAAGGCCGCACATTTAGGGCCAAATGGTGTGCAAAATCTCCAACGATCCACAATAAGAACAGATGCACACAAAATATAATGGTACACTAAAGTATATATCCTATACCTGGGGGGTAAGCTGGGTCCCGTCTCTGCGCGCACCCCGACGCGCGTTTCGGAAAACTCCTTCGTCAGGGGGTGTCCTGACATGCACTTTATTTATCTTATATTACATTAATTAGTCCTGTCTTGCGCACGTTCTTATTTTATTTTTATTTTAACCATCTGCCACCTTGTTATAAATAAAGGCATATTTTAATCTGAAATTAGCATGTATACTTCTTGGTAGTCTCATGTTCGGTATTACTTTGGCTTAGGGGTGGGTCTGGTAGAGGGGCTGAGACAAGTGTGGGTCTGATTGGAGGCTGTAGACAGTGGTTGGTCTGGAAGAGTCTGCAGACAGGCATGGGTCTGATTGGAGGTTGTAGACAGGGGGTGGGTCTGTTAGGGGGCTGTAGACAGGAGTAGGTCTGGTAGGGGGGCTGTAGAGAAGAGTGAGTCTGGCTTGATGTTGTGTTTTTAAACAGAAATGGTCTGGTCTAAGATCTGTAAAAACGGGAATGTTTGGTCTGGAGTCTGTAAACAAGGGGATCTTATGTAGGGTCTGTAAACTAAGGGGATCTAGTTTGGGATCTGTAAATGGCGAGGTTTGGACTAAGTTCTTTAAAATTGTAAATAGGAGAAGTCTTGACTATGGACTGTATTCCGGTTTAATGTTTTCTTAAAGTGCTCAATTGGGGAAAGGAAAAAGGACGAGGGTCTTCCTGTGGGGAGGGAAGGTTTATTATCTATTTGTTCAGTTAGTTGGTCGTGTTTGGTTTACAGTATATCTTTATTTCGGGGATCTGATGAATGGTTTGTATTCATTTTGGGTTGTGCGGAAGAGTGAGGAACAAGGGAAAAAAAATTACATAGGGAGCTTCAAACATCGCTAGTCATCCTGCTCCTATGCATCCTTGAATCTTACCATTGCCCATTCTCAAAAATTGGCAAAGATAAGGCTCTCACATGGATACCTTCAATCTTTTGGCTTCGTCCTACTACCTCAATTATGCCATGAATTTTCTTTTTATTAAATTGGTTTGTTATGATTTCCTATTTCTCACAATGACTGTACTTTTTTTTTCCATATTTCACTTTGCAGACAAGGATGTCGTTCTGAACACATTGTTGCACTGAAATGTTCAGGTGAGTTGTAAATTTTACCCAAGTTTAACGTCACTATAGACAACTCTGAATGCAAAAAGTCTGCAGTCGTTCCTTAAAGAAGTTTTATGAATCTAGAAAACAAGACTTGCTTTTTTGCTTCCAGGAACAGCACGAGTTGCAATGTCCCACAGAGTCCATGGAGAGGGTCTGTTTCTGGAAAATGAAGCAAACCTTATTCCTAATCACATACAACCCCGTTAATTCTTTTGGTAACGTAAAGCAAATTATAACTTTACCTTTTACTTTTGTAGAATGCGGATCCCGTTCCAAATCTTCTCGAATAATTGGAGGACGTGATGTAAGCTTGGGTCGTTGGCCATGGCTAGTCAGTCTGTATCTACACAACAAACATGTCTGTGGTGGCTCCATCATAGCCCAGCAATGGATCATAACGGCAGCACACTGTGTGCACAAGTAGGTCTTGATACGGTTTAAATTGGACATACGCTAGAGATTTTGGATGGATGAAAAATAAATTTAAACTATTTTTTTTGCCAACTTTCCTCATCTAAACAGGGATGACAGCTGGCAGGTGATAGCAGGAATGTTTGACAAATATGTCAGAAAATCGATCTATCATGTTGAGTTTTTCTCGATGCTTTACTTTACAAGTCATTCATGATCCCATTCTATCAGTGGAAGCCAAGAAAAACTCAAGGATTAAGGGAGAGATCAATCAGTGATTTGTAGTTTTATCTGTAAGCAATTTCATCCACGACAAAACCCCTCACAGACCAAATATAGAAACTGTTCTTATGAAATCCCTACCACATAGCCTGATTTAGACCCACCATAGATGACCCAATTAGAGGACCCAACCTGTCAATCGATCAAAAATAGGTCCAAGTATGAACATAACTGCTAATTTTTATTTGTTTAGATTTTCCAACTCTCTTTTTCTCATTTAAATAATCTACAATGATATCCCATACAAGTTGGAAACACGTTTGCCTCCATTGCACTGGTCTAAGTGGCCACTCGGTGATAGTGGTGGAAATTGCTATTGATTAGGGTATTGCTAGCATGGGGTATGTAAGACTTTTTCAACTCAAATACACTGCTCAAAAAAATATAGGGAACACATAAACAACAGAATATAACTTCAAGTAAATCAAACTTCTGTGAAATCAAACTGTCCACTTAGGAAGCAACACTGTTTGACAATCAATTTCACATGCTGTTGTGCAAATGGAATAGACAACAGATGGATGGTGGTGGTTCTGCAGGTGGGGACCACAGACCACATCTCATTACCAGTGCTTTCTGGCTGATGTTTTGGTCACTTTTGAATGTTGGTTGCACTCTCACACTCGTGGTAGCATGAGACGGACTCTACAACCCATACAAGTGGCTCAGGTAGTGCAGCTCATCCAGGATGGCACATCAATGTGAGCTGTGGCAAGAAGGTTTGCTATGTCTGTCAGCGTAGTGTCCAGAGGCTGGAGGCGCTACCAGGAGACAGGCCAGTACACCAGGAGACGTGGAGGGGGCCGTAGGAGGGCAACAACCCAGCAGCAGGACCGCTACCTCAGCCTTTGTGCAAGGAGGAACAGGAGGAGCACTGCCAAAATGACCTCCAGCAGGCCACAAATGTGCATGTGTCTGCACAAATGGTTAGAAACCGACTCCATGAGGATGGTCTAAGTGCCCATCATCCACAGATGGGGGTTGTGCTCAGAGCCCAACACCGTGTAGGAGGCTTGGCATTTGCCACAGAACACCATGATTGGCAAATTCGCCACTAGTGCCCTGTGCTCTTCACAGATGAAAGCAGGTTCACACTGACCACATGTGACAGTCTGGAGCCGCCGTGGAGAGCGATCTGCTGCCTGCAACATCCTTCAGAATGACCGGTTTGGCAGTGGGTCAGTAATGGTGTGGGGTGGCATTTCTTTGGAGGGCCACACAGCCCTCCATGTGCTCGCCAGAGGTAGCCTGACTGCAATTAGGTACCGAGATGAGATCCTCAGACCCCTTGTGAGACCATATGCTTGTGCGGTTGGCCCTGGGTTCCTCCTAATGCAGGACAATGCCAGACCTCATGTGGCTGGAGTGTGTCAGCAGTTCCTGCAAGATGAAGGCATTGAAGCTATGGACTGAATCCGATTGAAAACATCTGGGACATCATGTCGCACCATCCACCGACGTCACGTTGCACCACAGACTGTCCAGGAGTTGGTGGATGCTTTAGTCCAGGTCAGGGAGATCCCTCAGAAGACCAACCACCGACTCATCAGGTGCATGCCCAGGTGTTGTAGGGAGGTCATACAGGCACGTGGAGGCCACACACACTAGTGAGCATCATTTCCTTGTCTTGAGGCATTTCCACTGAAGTTGGATCAGCCTTTAACTTCATTTTCCACTTTGATTTTGAGCATCATTCCAACTCCAGACCTCCGTGGGATATTAGTTGTGATTTACGTTGATCATTTTTAGGTTTTATTGTTCTCAACACATTCCACTATGTAATGAATAAAGATTTACAACTGGAATATTTCATTCAGTGATAGTGTTGAGCATTCCGATACCGCAAGTATCGGGTATCGGCCGATACTTGCGGGTATCGGAATTCCAATACCGAGATCCGATACTTTTGTGGTATCGGGTATCGGTATCGAAACAACATTAATGTGTAAAATTAAGAATTAAAATAAAAAATATTGCTATATTCACCTCTCCGACGCAGCCTGGACCTCACCGAGGGAACCGGCAGCGTTCTGTGCTTAAAATGCGCGCTTTTACTTCCTTCCGTGACGTCACGGCTTGTGATTGACCAATCACAGCAAGCCGTGACGTAATTTCAGG
This sequence comes from Ranitomeya variabilis, assembly GCF_051348905.1. Taxonomy (NCBI): domain Eukaryota; kingdom Metazoa; phylum Chordata; class Amphibia; order Anura; family Dendrobatidae; genus Ranitomeya; species Ranitomeya variabilis. The sequence goes on along the minus strand of NC_135235.1, from coordinate 273,279,654 downwards.
TCCTGATGCCTATTTCTGCATTGAGGACCTGAAATTACGTCACGGCTTGCTGTGATTGGTCGCGTCGCGGTCACATGGGCGGCACGCAACCAATCACAAGCCGTGACGTAATTTTAAAAATGCGCGCGTCTCCTGCCTCCCGTGACGTCACGGCTTGTGATTGGTCGCGTCGCGGTCACATGGGCGACGCGACCAATCACAAGCCAGAACGTAATTTTAAATTCCTGAATGCCTAGAATTAGGCATTGAGGACCTGAAAATTACGTCACGGCTTGCTGTGATTGGTCGCGTCGCGGCCACATGGGCGGCACGCGACCAATCACAAGCCGTGACGTCACGGAAGGAAGTAAAAGCGCGCATTTTAAGCAAAGAACGCTGCCGGTTCCCTCGGTGAGGTCCAGGCTGCGTCGGAGAGGTGAGTATAGCAATATTTTTTATTTTAATTCTTTCTTTTACACATTAATATGGATCCCAGGGCCTGAAGGAGAGTTTCCTCTCCTTCAGACCCTGGGAACCATCAGGGATACCGTCCGATACTTGAGTCCCATTGACTTGTATTGGTATCGGGTATCGGAAAGTATCGGCCGATACCGGCAAAGTATCGGATCTAATCCGATACTTTGCCGGTATCGGCCGATACTTTCCGATACCGATACTTTCAAGTATCGGACGGTATCGCTCAACACTATTCAGTGATATCTAGGATGTGGGATTTTAGTGTTCCCTTTATTTTTTTGAGCAGTGTATAACGGTAGACATTAGTGATGGGGTAATTGATTTGCAGTACAATCCATGACCGCTTAAAGGGATTCTTACCTGTCAGCATTTTTGGATCCTCCCTTGATTAGCCGGACATTATTGTTATAGAGTGCCACACACACAACATTGCACCAGGCCGGCTAATGAATAGAGGAGGCGGGGATGCTGGCAGCTGGGAGACGGTTTTCAGGGTTCCTGTACAGTGACCAGGGAATGCTGACCTAGCCGCTAAACCAGGGTTTTGGAAATCTATTTGCTCATTTCTAGTGGACGTATCTGTTTCTTACTTACAGTAAATTCTATTGCATAGATTAGTTTATGGGCATTCAGCTCCTGTGACATAGCAATAGGTGTTATATTTTTAAATCTACCCAAAAAGCCCTCAAACAATATCAACACAGCTTGTTTTATTCAATTATATCAAGCCCCACCCATGAGGTTTAGTGCAAATATATATTAAGTCCCACCCACAAGGATTAATCACATGGAAAATGAAATGGCAAGTGACAAGGTGAATAATGATTTTCTTATTATGTTTCATATGTTATTGATAAGTAGTCCAATTAGTTACAGGTCTCCTTCGCTGTCCAGCTGGTCTGTCCTTTCAGGCATTGTCAGTCACTCCCCTGTAAGACAATACGCATCTTCTTCAGCAGTGGAGAAAATCATTTATCATCAGAAGTATGATGACAGGAGCCATGATTATGACATTGCATTGATGAAATTAGAGAAACCTTTAAATTATTCAGGTTGGTTCTTTATTCTATTATTATGGCGTATAGGTTTAGAAATTATTTAATGGACTGAAGAAGGGCACAGACATTTTGTTCTTGCCTGCTTGTTTGGATCATCATGGGGGGTCTATGTAAGGGGGTCACATAGCATGTAATTGACACAGATGATCCAGCGTTCCACTTTCAAAGTAGACATCCATAGCCCAATCAAGTAATGCCTGCAGGCAACATATTTTGTGGCATTGGGACCAATCTGGTGCAATAAATGATGTGTCATATATTTGGGAACCATCCCATAAACATTCATGGGACCAATTCTATCACTGATTTTCCTCACTATCATGAGATGGCTATGTGAGTGGAAACAAAGTTTTAGTTGGAATGTAATATGAAAACATTCTCTACTTTCGAAGAGGATGTCCAGAACCCAAAGTATTTAAAAATAGCTGCAAATGTTCTAAAATAACAAAAATAGAAAAATTAACTCCCACTTCAATTTTTGTGAGGTCCCTCACAAGTTTCTTTAAATGAGGCTTCTCCAATGATGTAGTGTGTTGACGTGACATGTGACTGTTGCAGCCAACCATTGTCTGCGTTGGCGACATGACATCACTATGGTTAAGCCTGTTTACAGAGAATCAGATGAGGAGGGACATTGAGGAGCTGTCAATCAGGCTACTTTGGAGATTCAGCAGCAACAGGTAGGAGGGACAGTGAGACGCTGTCAATCAGACTAAGAGGATAAAGAATCAACAGGGAGGAGGGACATTGTTAGATGGGTGGAGATTCAGGACCACCAGGGAGAAGGGAGAGTGTAATTCCGTCAATCAGGCTTTGTGAGTGGAGATTTAGTAGAAGTAGGCAGGATGGACACAGAAGAGCTCTCAATTCAGCATGGTGGCCATAGGTTCAGCAGCAGGGAGGAAGCATGAGGAGGAGCTGTTAATTAAGCTTGTTGGGTGGAGACTCAGCAGCAACGGGGAGGAGGGACAGTGAGAAGCTGTCAATCAGACTAGGTGGGATGAGATTGAGCATAAACTTTCAAGAAGAATAATACAGCCATTCTGACTTGGATTTTCAGAGTAAATACATCAGCTTTACAAGGTCTAAATATCAGTTTTTTAATCTTTAATGACCTTTTAAGAACTTTGCTAAAAGAAACCACCATAATTGGAAGACCCTGTTGGCGTAATATAATAGCCAATAATGGAAATATCACATTGCCCGAGTATCTCAAGGTGCAGTAAGTATGTAAAGTCTTTGTCTTCATTGTTCAGTTGTTGTTTTTTCATGGATCTGTCAATAATGTCAATGTGGGAAAGTCTACGTCATACTTGAGCTCTCACAAGGAAGTAGATTGGTTTCCCGGTCTCCTCTTAGTCCTATAAGCCTGGGCTACAGCAGAGCACAGTTTGGAATGAAATCTGTTATCATCACAGCTTGGACATCACAAATAAATGAAAGTAACACATTGATTACCATATTATATGCCCTATTTTATTCTAATTGTTAAATTTCTACTTACTTTAATTTTTGCATATTTCAGCTGGAAATCTTTATTGTTCCTGTCCAGGAACATGGCAGCTGAATGTTTTATGTGTTTCCGAGCCCTTTGTACTTATATATTGTAGATGATGTTGTGCGTTGTGGGTGTTGTGTACATTATATCCTTTTTTTTTAGTCTATCGCTTCTCATTTTTCTAACCCCTGTTGCATATCACTTTTTTTAATTGGATGAACATGATTTCTTTTAGATAGCGTTCTCCCTGTGTGTCTACCGCAATATGAGCAAGATATCCCTGCGGGCTCCGAGTGCTGGGTCTCCGGCTGGGGACATACTCATCCTGACAACAGTGAGTATTACCTTTATGTTTGCTTTTTTTTTACGTCAGCTGGGGAAAACTACAATAAGTGTGAAAATAAAATAACCAAAAAGTATTATAAAACTTCACCAGAAATTATTTCTCTTGAAATATATACTTTTTTTTTTAAATCTGATCACATTTTCCCTATGAGGTTACATACATCCTTAGTATCAGTCCTTATTACCACAGTGCATTTGACGTAAAAAGTAAAATAAGTTGAAAATTGCCTTGATTAAATATATCCTATTATCTTACAGCTCCCATACAGAACTGTGTCTCCATGGTTACAGACTACGAATAAACTATGTGTAGTCAGATACCGCACCTTTGAAAAAAATAAAAAGAGCAGATTTTATTATCTAGACATTTGATATTCACTTCTTTTTTTCGGCTCTGGCAGTGCTCATGGACTGTGTGTATAAGCCCCGGCACAAGACAGATGCAGCCAATCCTACTGCTGACATGGCCACTCAGCAATGATGATGACAGAAGTACAACACGTGACCGGCTGCAGTGGTCATATGCAAAGACGCTCAGCTGTTTCTATCAATCTACATTATCATAGTGGTGTTCCCATTAATTAGACTCATGGAAGACAAATGTATTGGGCCCCTCCACATTTACCTCTAGGAGCGTTTTTGATCTCCCATCCTACATCCATCGACATAATATGGAATCGCTCCTCTGCAAATATAACGGCCTTGCTCTTCTGGGAAAGATTTCTATAAGATTTTGGAGATAGTGGGAATTTTTATCCCTTCATCCAGAGAGCATTTGTGAGGTCAGACCCTGATGTTGGGGGCGGCCGGGCTCACAATCTCCATTATAGGTGTTGGATGGGGTGGAGGTCCGGGCTCTGTGGTCATGTTCTCCCCTCCATGTCTGTATGGACCTTGCGCACTGGATTCAGTAAATTGGGAACAGAAAAGAGACAGCCACAGAGAGGGAGAGAGACGCAGAGACTGTCTGTCTCTCTATGGGTATCTGTCTCTGTGTGTTTGTCTTTCTCTGTCGGTATCTGTCTCTCTCTGAGTGTCTTTCTCTGTGTGTCTTTCTCTCTGTGTGTCTGTCTCTTTCTCTCTGTGTCTGTCTCTCCCTTTGTGTATTTTTGTCCGAGTTTGTGTCTCTGTGTGTCTCTTTCTGTCTGACTCTTTTTCTATGATGAACATGTTTGTGCTTCGTGGCTGCCTGCGGTCAGGTCTCTCCTTGATTTCTCTGGCTTAGAGCACCAAGACAAGACTCTGCCTACAGTTTCGCACCGGAGCACCGGCATCTCATTAACTGAAAACTTCTAACACTGATTACTTAGTTACTTTCTTTTTTAGTTTACTTGGCAAAATCCCGCTGACAGGTTCTCTTTAAATAACAACTAATTCAGGGGTTTCTAATCCTTAATGTAATAATTGCACAACACTATGGGTTTCCTGAAAGAGACCGAGCACTTTTATTCTTAGCACTATATGCACACTGTTGTGCTGATGGCACATTCATTATGGGTAACCTATAGCGGCATAGATGGATGGTCCAACCGTGACCTTTATCGATTTTATGAATGGAATGAGTCCTTCGCAGGTACGTGCGATAATTAAAGCTCTCCATGTCCGATACATGTTATACGGTTCTGAGGTCTGACAACTTGACATCCTCAATCCTATCAGGAGAGAGAACTCACTAGATGGAAAAAAAACCTCCGGTAACTGGAGGAAGAATGGAGACCCAAGAAATGCTTTAGCGATATCACGTATGTAGTATCTGAGTAATCTCCAATGATGGATGATGACTTTCTGCAAGGGTCGTTATTTCTAAAGCCTGCAGCCTATAAAATGAGCAACCGGCCTCATCCACACGTCGGGGTGTAAACACAAGTGTGTGCCATGTGCAGCGATTCTATTAGGTTTGTGCTAAATAAATAACGATAAATGGATAACAATAAGAACAGGTATCAAACCTCAAAATATTAATATAGGGTGGTACTTAGGAGTGGCAAAGAATTTGGGGACTTCCTGGTAGTTCCCCAAACTTCAGTCCCAAATATCTCTAACATTTCATAATATGAGGGTATCCAGTACATTAATAATAGTCAATAACGATGCACTAATTAGAATTATTTACCTGACCTATGATATTTTAAGGGCACTTGATGACTACATCTAAAGAATATTGATGCATTGTTTTAATTTAAACAGGACCTGTCACTTACCATAAAGATGTTTTTTTTAAAACTGGTGTAAATGCCGCTGTTCTCACGAATCCGAAGATGTTTTTCTTATGTTCCTGCTTCTCTCCATTCCTGAGGTATTCCCTGTATATAAATCTAGTATTTTTAGTCAACTAGGTGTGGCTCAAGGAGGAGCATTATTGACCACGCCTATTTGGCTTACAAGACTGGATTTAAGTACAGTGAAGAAGGGGTCATATCTCAGGAACGGAGAGGCGCAGGAACAAAAGAAAAACAAAACCGGATTCAGGAGAACAGCGACATTTATACTGAGTTAAAAAAATACATATTTAAGTGACTGTTCCTCTTTAATCAGAACCTGTCATATTGAAAATGCAGGCCAGTCTGCAGGGAGTATGTTACAGCACAGAAGCAGCTGAGCAAACAGCTATGTAGTTTTATGGGGAAAGATTCTGCATAACTTGCATTTTATTCCTGATCATTTGTTTTAGTCAAGGAAGTGGTCCTAATCAATGAAGACAGCTATCTCTGTATGCACACTGATACAAGGAAAGATGTAACTCACTGATTAGGACTTAAAAACCCAAAATGAGCAAGGATTGAAATTTAAAAAAGTAATACAGAATCTTTTCCCACAAAACTATGTGATGTATCCACACCTTGCCTTACATCACTATTACGACAGATAGATCATGTAATGCTGTCTCTCCACTTTCACCAATGTGACGTTCCGCATCCCCTGGGGACACGTAACGTCAGCTTGGTAGTTTTACAGATGCTTACTTTAAAAAAGTAATACAGAATCTTTTCCCACAAAACTATGTGATGTATCCACACCTTGCCTTACATCACTATTACGACAGATAGATCATGTAATGCTGTCTCTCCACTTTCACCAATGTGATGTTCCGCATCCCCTGGGGACACGTAACGTCAGCTTGGTAGTTTTACAGATGCCCGCTGTCCGCATGGGCCCAGGGAGGCATGGGGAGTAAGATGTTGCCCACACAGACAGTGACGTGGAACCATGCTCGTCCACAATCCTGACAGGTTGAGAAGCCCCTTTCACCAGCACCAGTGAAACAGAGCACTGTCTGCCCAGTAGGACTGCCACCAGTTCCTCGTAAGATAGAAGCACAATCCGTTAACAGGATTATATCAGACCAGAAACCAGCCCCGGTAGCATGGAAAGTTAAACCAAGAAACGGACGTGTGGATTCGTGGATCGAGATAGAAGAGCAGCCTAAAGTTAAATATATTTAATCGCCTTAAGGACACCTAGAAAATACACTATATACACTATGGTTACACATATACAATGGAACCATATAAGGGGAATTAGAAACAGATAAATTGTAAACAGTCAAGTGACCCTGTATGAGAGTAAGGATAATATACTAGGGTTATAGTGCAAAATAGCAAGAATATAAGACACAATATTTATTAGAAATATGTTTAAAAGGTAGGACAGAAAAACGATCATGGTGAAGACAGAGAATGGTCAGAGAATAGCAGGCACCACAGCTACACACTGATGACACAAATGGTAAAAAATGATGTACAGGGACAAAGGAAGGAGATTTGAAGAAAATAAATACATAAAGGTGTCAGAAAAAATACCCATTAGTAAATTGGTGAGTGGGCACTCAAAAAGCCAAGAGAACCAACACATAAATATTAAGAGGTGGTAGGATATCTCTGTGCAGGGCATAATTTACCTTGGAACTGTGGTGCCGCCGCATCCTAGGGAGGCGGTTTTGGCACCATCAGATGTGGCGGGGTCTATGCTATGCGTTAAGAGCAAACACAGCTTTACTTTCTGGTTTCTACTAGCTGTTCTATGTATCTCCATATCTCTGGCAGCTAGAACAGGTTGAGACCCAGGTAGGCATTTGCCGTGTTTTGGGGATCTCAGAAATATACACGATGTACGGCTAGGATATATAGCATCTCCATAACTCCTTATGGAATTATGTTTCTGGAATGTTTTAGAAGATGACTGCAGCTTCAGCGGGACGCTATATTGCAAGTAAGCAAGCCTTTTTCCTGCTCTGAGCTGGTCAAGGTATGAGATCCTTTACTTGCAGCCTTTAAGGCTTGCTCCTCTGCTGAGATAGGTGCCAGCTTTCTTTTTGAGGCTTTGAGAATGTAGGCTTCCTACGGAGCCCGGTTTCCTGTCACTGCTGGACAAAGGAAGGGGTTTTATAATCCCAGGCCAAATAAGATACAAATGATTGGTATGAAATTATATCTCCAATATTCTTCACACTATATATCAGTTTGCTCCGCTCTTTCTGTTCTCATGCTTTCTGCTGACTGGACTGCATTTTCAATGTGACAACTTCAGTTTAAATTAATGTACTTTAGGCTAAAAATAAGTTTTGCAATGGGTATTCTTCAAAACGTTTGAACGATTTAGTTTCTACAGCATCTATGCATCACAGCACACAGCAAAGTGCAGACAAATCAAACAGTAATCTGACTTCTCCTGAATCATCCTCTGATTTATAACCACAAAGCTTAACTTTCGAATACGCTTATATGGCCGTCCAGAAGAACTAGGATAATGGATAAGGGTTAAAGACCCATTTTCCTGTCTCCTATGTACACTGATGCATAGAGGCTAGAGAAACCAAAACGTGCTATAATTTTTCATGAAACCGATTTAAAAAAATGCTGTAAACTGCAGCATAGATTTGTTAACAATGGTTTAAGTAATTTAGCAGGGTAAAATGTGCCGACAGACTCCCTTTAAATGTCTGAAAACAGACAAAGTAGAAAGTGTATATTAAATAATTTTCCTTTAAGAGAAAACCATATAAAACTTTTATAAAATAAGACTTATTCAGTTAGAGAGAAGATTATGTAAGACCCACTTTTCGTTAATTACTGTGTGTTTTCCCAATCTTCGGCTAATTTCCAGGAGGCAGCTCCGCAGTGAACATTGCCGGTCACAGCATGGTGTCTTTTATGTAGTTTTCAAGGTCCAATTAAGCAAAAGTTGTTATTTTGTTATTTTATGTTTGCTGTTATCATATAAAAAGGATATTCACATTTACAGATGAAAAAGGGTAAATACGGCAATGACTTTTAAAGCCTGAGCAGCAGCAGAAGGCCACCCCACCCAGAAGCGGCACTACATAAAAGCACGTAAATTCAGATTACGCTGCATTTTTTCCCCCCTGGTAAAAGTTTCAAGATGGTGCACTATTTTTAAAACAGACAAAAAATGCAGCTGCCATGTACCGGTGTGGTCTTTTCACTGGTCCCTTAATTTTGTAGGGAAACTGCTGTTTCTCCTGAAAAATCAACCTGCCCTATCGTAAAGGTCTCCATCATTTGCAGGTGAAAGACCACAGTGGCAAAGGACTACTGCAGTTATCAGACACAGCGTCGCTGCTGCGTGTGAATTTAGCCTTAGGCGTTATCAAAGATGCCGGACTGATTCATAAGTATCTCGTCTCTCTAGCTCTCATGCCTCAGAGTCTGAAGGAAGCCATGGTTCCTCTCATCAGTACCAAGAAATGCAACAGTTCCTGCATATACGATGGAGATATTACTCCCCAGATGCTTTGTGCAGGATACCTGGATGGAAAAGTTGATGCTTGTCAGGTATGAACAAAATAGTTACTGAATAGTTACTGACAAAAAGCCTGGAACACTTCAAACACCTCCTACTTTTATTGCATTTTCCATTAAACTCAACTGATGACCCATTTAAGTCCTCTAGGGGGACTGAGAAATAAAGTCAGCAGGTTTTTCAATGTAATCTGCTAGCAGCATGATGTAGAGGATGATTCCAGTGAAGTGTCACTTACTGTGTGCTGCGGTCTAAAAAAAAAAAAAAGTGTTTCATCAGCAGGAGATTATCACAAGACTAGTTGTCTTGTGCCGCCTAGTCCTCCTGCTGTGTGTAACCCCGCCTCCACCATTGATTAGCAGCTGTCAATACACAGTGTGCACAAAGACTGCCAATCAGTGTTGTGAGAGGGGTTTATACACACCTTAGCATTCAGAGCACTGCTAAATCTGCAGCAGAGAAGACTCTGATTGTATCAAAATGACAGCATGCAGAGGGCTGCGCTGACGTTAGCCTTGATAAAACACAGTGTACCTACACCAGCAGATGACACGGCTCCCCAAACCATCACTGATTGTGGACACTTCACACTAGACCTCCAGCAGCTTGGATTGTGACCTCTCCACTCTTCCTCCAGACTCTGGGACCTTGATTTCCAAATTAAATGCAAATTTTACTTCTGAAAATACCTTGGACCACTGAGCAACAGTCCAGTTCTTTTTCTCCTTGGCCCAGGCAAGACTCTTCTGGTGTTGTCTATTGGTCATGAGAGGCCTGACACAAGGAATGCGACACTTGTAGCCCGTGTCCTGGATACGTCTGTGTGTGGTGGCTCTTGGAGCAATGATTCCAGCAGCAGTCCACTCCTTGCGAATCTCCCCCAAAGTTTTGAATGGACTTTTCTTAACAATCCTTCCAAGGCTGCGGTTATCCCGGTTGCTTGTGCACCTTTTTCTTCCGCACTTTTTCCTTCCACTCAACTTGCCATTGTTATGCTTGGATACAGCACTCTGTGAACAGCAAGCTTCTTTAGCAATGACCTTTTGTGGCTTTCCCTCCTTGTGGAGTGTGTCAATGACTGCCTTCTGGACATCTGTCAAGTCAGCAGTCTTCCCCATGATTGTGGAGCTACTGAAACAGACTACGGGACCTTTATAAACGCTTAGGAAGCCTTTGATGGTGTTTTTTGTTAATTATTCTAATTTACTGAGATAATGACTTTTAGGTTTTTATTGGCTGTAAGCCATAATCATCAACATTAACAAAAATAAACGACTGAAATAGATCACTCTGTAATGACTACATAATATGAGTTTGACTTTTTGTATTGAAGAACTGAAATAAATTAACTTTCTGATGATATTCTAATTTAGGAAGAAGCAATTGTACATAAGTTAGAAAATAAATACATGAAAATTTGTTATTGCAGAAAAGGTTAAAATAGAATTGACCAAGACTATAAATATTTGCCAGCATCCCCTACACCAACAGCACATTACATAGATGTTCCAGATAGAATAGTTGTGTAAATTTAAAAATGTTCCCAATTATTTTGCCAAGGGTAAAAAATAAGCAGCATCGTAAAAGGAGGGTGTCTGCTCACTTTACTGTCTCTGACCTTGTTCCTCTAGGGTGACAGCGGTGGACCCTTGGTTTGTCAGACTGATTTCACCTGGCGCCTGGTTGGAGTGGTGAGCTGGGGCATGGGATGTGCCGAGCCCAACCGGCCGGGGGTCTACACTAAGATTGCATCCTTCCTAGACTGGATACATAGGAGCATCGAGGTAATATTCGTCCTTCTCTCGGGGCGTTCAAGCCCTCCAAGACCCAAATAATCACCTGGAATTCTATTTCTGTTTATTTTAGGAGGACTAGACGCAATGTGACCATCTGGACCTCTGGGTAATGGAACCGGCCGTGGTGGCACTCCATCCATGATAAGGACGATTCAGATGCCTGCCTTCTGAAATCCAGTGATATACTATGCAATCCCATCTTGCAGTTTATCTGGCATCATGAGTGAATAGTAAAGGATTGGAAACGTTCTAGAAAAGATTCTTCTTCTACGGACGGGAACCTTTGGAGGTGGAAGATCTCTAGGCCTCCGAATACAAGTTTTCACCGACATGTTCTAGAAGCGACGTCCATAGATAAAGCCAGTTACATTTCACATCCATTCTACAAAGATTTGTGCACTGGCTTCTGGTGTAATTAGTATAATTGATAGCTCCAGTAATTACTCGGGGTCATACTTTGCTGTTTTTTTTTTTATTTGCTCTGTCGAATTGAAGTGATAAAATAAATCCTATTTAAGTTGCTTCTGACAGCTCTCTTCCTCACTGGAGTTTTTGTTTTATGAGAGAAAGATCTTGGAAGTGCAGAGTAGAAAGAGAAGACTTAAACAAAGCACAAATCTCAACAGGGGACGTGATTTTTCGCAGTTTTTACACGTGCTTGCGTCTGCCAATAAACTTCTTTTTTGTCTTGCTTTCTTGACTTAACCCTTTTAGCCCCCAAGCCTCTTTTCAACTTCATGACCAGACCAAATTTTACAATTCTCACCAGTGTGACTCAACGAGATAACTCTGGAACGCTTCAACGGATCCCGCAGATTGAGACTTTTTTCATGACGTTGTACTTCACGATAGTGGTAAATTTCTTCTATATGACTTGTGCTTATCTGTGAAAAAAAAAAAACAATAAATAGAAATTTGTTGAAAATGTTGCCATTTTCAAATTTTTTATTTGTATGCCCTTAAATCAGAGAAATAGGTCACCAAAATAGTTAATAACATTTCTCACATGTCTACTTTACATCAGCACAATTTTTGAAACATTTTTTTTTTTTGTTAGGAAGTTATAAGGGTTAAAAGTTGACCAACAATTTCTCATTTTTACAATAAAATTTACAAAACCATTTTTTTAAGGGACCACATCACCTTTGAAGTGATTTTGAGGGGTCTATATGACAGAAAATACCCAAAAGTGACACCATTCTAAAAACTGCACCCCTCAGGGTATGTGCACACGTCAGGATTTCTTGCAAAAATTTCCTGAAGAAAACCGGAAATTTTCTGCAAGAAATGCGCATTTTTTTTCCCGTTTTTTCAGCATTTTGCAAGCGTAATTAGCTTGCAGAATGCTAAAGTTTTCCAAGCGATCTGTAGCATCGCTTGGAAAACTGACAGGTTGGTCACACTTGTCAAACATAGTGTTTGACAAGTGTGACCAACTTTTTACTATAGATGCTGCCTATGCAGCATCAATAGTAAAAGATAGAATGTTTAAAAGTAATAAAAAAAATACAAAAAATGGTTATACTCACCTGCAGACAGCGGATCTCCTCAGCGGCGTCCGTTCCTATAGATGCTGTGTGTGTGCAGGACCTTCCATGACGTCGCGGTCACATGAGCGGTCACATGACCGGTCTCGCGACCAATCACAAGACCGCAACGTCATCGCAGGTCCTTCACACACACCATCTATAGGAACGGAAGCGGCAGCATGCACCGCTGAGAGGCGGGAAGACTCCAGGGCCATCGAAGGTGAGTATATCACTATTTTTTTTTTTAATTCTTTTTTTTTTACCAATTATATGGTGCCCAGTCCGTGGAGGAGAGTCTCCTCTCCTCCACCCTGGGTACCAACCGCACATAATCTGCTTACTTCCCGCATGGTGTGCACAGCCCCGTGCGGGAAGTAAGCAGATCAATGCACTCCTAGGTGTGCGGAATCCCCGCAATTCTGCATTTTTAATGAACATGTTGCTTTTTTTTCCGCGATGCGATTTTTTCGCGGAAAAAAATGCAACATTTGCACAAAAAATGCGGAATACACTGTAAATAATAGGAGGCATATGTTAGCTTTTTTTGCGTTTTTATAGCGAAAAAACATGAAAAAAACCGCGAAAAATACTGAACGTGTGCACATGGCTTTAAGGTGCTCAAAACCACATTCAAGAAGTTTATTAACCCTTCAGGTGTTTCACAGGAATAAATGGAAGGTGAAAGGAAAATATGAACATTTAACTTTTTTCACATTTTAGTTAAGACCCAAATTTCTTTATTTTCACAAGGGAAACCGGAAAAAAAATGGACCACAAAATTTGCTGTGCCATTTCTCCTGAGCATGCCAATACCCTGTATGTGGGGGAAAACCACTGTTTGGGCGCACGGCAGGGCTCGGAAGGGAAGGAGCGCCATTTGACTTTCCAAATATAAAATTTGCTGGAATCATTAGCGGGCGCCATGTTACGTTTGAAGAGCCCCTGATGTGCATAAATAATGGAAACCACGCACAAGTTACACTATTTTGGAAACTAAGGACCTTATGTAAGCGTGTGGTGAGCTCATTGAACCCCCAGGTGCTTCACAGAAGTCTGTAACGTTGTCGTGAAAATAAAAAAAAATGTTTTCTTAGCTACAAATTTTGCATTTTCATAAAGGTAACAGAAGAAATTGCACTGTACAGTTTGTTGCGTAATTTATCCCAAGTACGCCAATACCCAACATGTGGAGGAAAACTGCTGTTTGGACGCACGGCGGGGCTCAGAAGGAAAGAAGCGACATTTGACTTTTTGAATGCAAAATTTGCTAGAATAATTAGTAGATGCCATGTTGCGTTAGCACGGTTGCTGTCCAATGCTGGTGTCCTGGGTTCAACTCTGACTGAGGACAATGAGATTCCTCCTCTCAGGTGTATTTTAGAAATTGTAGTCAGTGATTGTAATGGGACCTGCTCTAGTTTTTCTGACCTTCCCACAAATGCTGAGAGTCCTATTGATGATCTGGCCAGAAATAAACTTGCAGGCAGCACAGTGGCTCAGTGGTTATCTCCACTGCCATCCTACACTTGGGTCCTTAGTTCAGCTCTGACTGAGGTCAATGAGATTTCTCCTTTCAGACACATCTTAGAAAATGAAATCAGAGACCTCAAATGAAACCTGCTCTTCCTATTCATGAGCTGTCGGTGGGTACTGATAGGCATACTGATGAGCTAGCCATCAGGTAATGCTATGCTGGCTCAGTGGTTAGCTTGATAACCTTTCAACGCTTGGGTCCTTAGTTCAATTCTGACTGAGGACGGAGTAATTCTACCTCTCAGTTGTACTTTAGAAAATGGACCTGCTCTAGTTTTTCCTGATCTTCCCATTGGTGCTACGAGTCATATCAATGATATGAAAGGTTATCTTCGGAGCAGCACGGTGGCTCAGTGGAAAGCACTGGTGCTTTGCAGCATGGGAGTCCAGGGTTCAAATCCCACCATGGATGACATCTGCAAGGAGTTTGTATGTTCTCCCTGTGCTCAGGTGGGCTTCCACCCATGCTCCACAGACATACAGGTAGGGGCCAGTGATGGAAGTGCTGTGGCTAATGATGGGTCACCTGTGCAGCCTCCAGGAGGGCTGCTTGATTGGGCAAGTATCCTGATTGGATGAATGTTCTGACACAAGTAGCAACAAATTGACTTGTTATCTATGCAGCTCTGTTGTGGCTGAGCAGTGAAAAGTCCTTTTTGGACTACATTAATAAAAAAAATTTCAACTTTTATCCTTCTAATTTCCCTGAACCCAAATGTTGCTCCAGCCCTGAGAAACCCTGGATAGCAGCTGTTTACCTCCTTGATACAGGTGACACATCATTAGCCACAGCACTTCCATCACTGGCCCCTTCCTGTATGTCTTTGGAGCATGGGTGGCAGCCCACCCAAGCACAGGGAGAACATACAAACTCCTTGCAGATTTTTCGACTCTCCAATATCTACCCACCCACTATATCGTTCAGGTCAACGGGTGATAATGGAACATAATGTCACTTTGTTGTGAGGTCGTCAATCAGTTCACCTCTGATGCCGAAAGGAGAAAAAAAAAAGAAGAATTGTGACGATAAAATGATTGAAAAACTATAAAAATAAAATGTGATGGAAGTTGCGAGGATGGAGGAGCGCTGACCGCAGATCCCGTCAGTCTGGTATCCTCCCCAGTAGCTGTAGATGTAGTTAAAAAAAAACAAGATCGTTTACGGACTGTTCACATAACTTGTGTCAAAGTGCAATAAATGAGAGGGCTTACGTATTTTTTGTGAAGGAACGTGAAATTAACATTAAACACCCCGTATATTTTTTACCATTCTGGTGCGAAGACAATTTCTAAGATAAGCAGATAGCTCCCTCTTGTGGCCACCAACTGCAATTACTGTGAATATATACAATTAGGCAATAATAGGGGTAAGTGCAGAATATGTGTTTGGGGGGCTCACATGCATATTCACGAGGCACAATCAGATGCATGCTTCTTCATTACTACCCTCATTTATCCCCAATACCCCTTTTTACTGACCTGAGATATAAGGTAATAGAATCCCCCGCCGGGAGAAAATGCAGCAGCTGTCCACTGTAGCAGACACCCTGCTGCATCAGTCACGCAGTTTAACCTCTTAAATGCTGCTGTCAGTAGTGACTACAGCATCTAGATGGTTAACAGTGTGGGGGGCTCCTTACTGCACCCCGAGATCATGATTGTGCGGTCCCGATACTTTCCGATCATGCCACATTAATTCCTGAAAAGCACAGGAAGGGTTAATAAACTCCCAGACAGCAGTTTTGGATATGTTGAGGGGTGTCGTTTTTAAAATGGCATCACTATTGGAGGTTTTCCTGATATACAAGACCCCCAATATCGCTTCAAAACTGAATGGGTCCCAAAAAAAAAAAAAAGTTTTGTAAACTTCCTAGAAAAAAAAAAATGAAGAATTGCTGCTACAATTTTTATGCTTCTGACATCCCCAAATTTATTTATTTTAAGTTTGTAAAATTTCTGATATTTTTATAAAAGGCGAAAACAAAATCAACGCAAATTTACCATTAACATAAAGTATAATGTGTCCCGTAAAAACAATCACACTGGGATGCGTTGAAACGTTCCAAACTATTGTCATGAAAAATTTACAGGTCAGATTTGAAAAATGTGTCCTGGTCACTGGGGAAATTAGATTTTTTTCCAGTATTTAATTCACGGGCCAGGGAGGGTTAAAAACAAACAAAAAAAAAAAATGACAATGAATACTCACCGGGCTTCAATCAGCTGATTGCATGGTTAAATGGATGGTATGAGAATAGGGAAGCAGCGCCACTCTAATCACAGTGGCCAAGCCTGGAATTACACTTCATAATTAAAGGGGCATTCTCTAGAGTGAAAGTTATCCCCTGGGTCCATTGGATAGAGTCTATCTTACTGGGCGCTGGGGATTCGAAGGCATACACCCCCCCCCCCCCCGAATCCCGAGAGCCCCCTGTGTGAATGGAGTGGTGGTCAACCATGCGCACATCCACTCAATTCATTCTTAAAAGGGTCCGCTGGAGATAGCCAAACGCTGAGCTCAGTCGGGGGTCTGCATCGCTCCCATTAAGAATAAATTGAGCAGGAGTGCACATGATCGTCCCCCATTCCATTCACTTGGGCCTGATTCATGGGATTGTGAGGGTCCCAGAGGTCAGAACCACAGCGATCAGTAACCTTTACCCTTTGCAAGAGATAGTGGATAATTTCTAAACTTGAGAACCCCCCTTTTAAGTAACCAAATCAGACACCTGCAATCAGGAAGTTAAATCATATCAAAAGGATAGGGGATGACTAGAAACCTGAGAACACCCCTTTAAGTAACAAGTAGAATTTAAAAAAAAATCACTCAGATAAAAGAGAGATATCAAAGAAATCTTATAAAAAAAAAAAAAAAAATCAGCATGTGGCACGGCGATCAGACAGCCCCATCCTAGGTTTCGCCTCTATTCAAGCTTCTTCTGGGGGAGACCTGACCAGCCTTTCACTTCCTAAATCGAAATCTTCCACAGCTTTGCATCATAATATCAGGGTATACGGTACGCAATTGTTAATTAATCAAATGTAAAAGATACACTAATCTTTGTGATGTTGAAATAATTAAAAGGGGTCGTCCACTTTCAAAAAAATCTTGGTCCAAATATGTGGTTCGTTAGGTCAACAGCGCTGCAGCCAGTGAGCTCAGAGGCAAGGTGCTCCATCTACATGGGCGGAAATAAGTACCGTAGCTTGAAAAACTTCCAGAATACTCATGGTTCCCCTTTATCCTGGTGACATTAGTTATGAGTGTAACGATTTCCGCCTTTCTGCCAAACCAGCGGGGACCTGCAGTGAATAATGGAATCTGACCGTAACAAGTCTTGTAAGAAGTCCTGCAGTCGCCAGAATGGTCATCTATTCTATACAATTCCCTAACATGTCCACTACGGGAATGGCCCATTTATTGCTCTGAAGCCCCCCCGGCAGCTAATATAGCCCACCTTTAGACAAGTAATGGACAATACAGTCCTGCAATTGCTGCCCTAAATCCTGCTTATCTGATAAAGGCGAGGGAAGAAATGCAAAGATTGCGGATCCGTAGAGAGATTCTGATTTGTGATATCTCAACAGGGCATGGGCTATAAATCGGAGTCCTTTCCCCAAGAGTCATCTGGGCGGAGCAGATCAGAAGAGTCACGGAGTGCCTTATCCCTCCTGGCTGATTGATAGCTCTCCGTCCAGTATAAGTCATGCCCAGCCAAATCCGGCACATTACATCTCACTATATATGGCTGGAGGTAGCCATTACTGACTTAAAGGGGTTCTCTGGTCCTCTGGTAAGAGTCTGCAGACACCATGTGACTAGAAGGGGAGTGGGATTGCATGCCCTTCACGTGGGCAGCTCCGCCTAGCTGACTCTTGAGGTGACTGCCGTACAGTGTGCTCAATATTACAACTTCATGATGATGATAAAACACAGTTAATACAAAAAACAAAGCGACTGTAAAGCGGGGTTTAAGGAGGGGAAACGTCAGGTGGAGACTTCAAAGTATATGTATACCTTTATAATTTCAAGGGCGTATTTTTTTTTCCCTTAAAGCAGTTATCGCATATTTACTATCCTTGCAATAAGTCAACAATATGAGATGGGTTGGGGTCCGACACCCAATTCCCCCACTGCTCAGTCCGCTGTTTGCTCCGGCGGCCGTGGATGTAAACACGTGGAACGGTGGCTGCTGCGGAACATCTCCTATGGTCTTGAATAGGGACAGGGCCCCACTATGCTGTGACCAGGAAACCCCTTTAAACGCGTGTACTTTATGTTAAAAATGTTTGCATTTGGAAATCGGGTTTCATTTAAAAAAACGGGGCGCAGTTTGACTTTTACACGCTCTGCTTCCCTGCACATTGCTGGTTGCAGAGTGAGTTAGCTGGGAATCCCTCAGTGAGCGAGTCTGAACCTCTTATCTGTTCCTAGGTGATTTATGAACACCCCAAAGTCCAGCTCTCCTTGGATGTGGTCAAATATCAGCTGTAAAAGAAAAAATAAATTGTCAGAATGAGATCACTGAAGGATTCTTAGTTAACTCATTCTGCAGGATTAGAGAGTGCAGCATGGGCTACAAGAAGGGTGCAAATGGAAAAAAGAAAATCCGTAATGTAATCCGACGAGAGCTGCAGGTCTGGGATCCGTCAGATGGGATGTCGTGTGTGCGGCTGACTTCCTACCGCTGCGGACGTCACCGCCCCAGAGATAAATCAATGGCGACGTGTCGCTGTAGGAACATTTTGTGCTTTACTCTCATACAACATTTCTAATAATTTTGCACAAAAAAAAAAAAAAAAGAGAAAAAAAAACCCTAATTTTTTAATTCAAAAATCTATTTACGGGTGATGTCAAAGAAATCTGTACAGAATATTACAGCTAATGGCGCTACTTGATCTTGGCCAGCGCCCCCGCTCTCCTCTCCGTGTTCTGGAATAAAGCTCGGATCAAACTCTTCACTTCGTTCGTGGAGAACTCCGTGGCCAGGGGTCCTTTCCCATCCGCCCACCTGAAAAACAAGATGCGGGGTTAAAAAAGGAGGAGATTCTGCAGCAAAAATGGAAGAAACCCCCCACTATAGTGGTTCTCCCCCGATGCCTCTGCAGCAGTCACGAGACAATACATCGAAAGTGGAAATCAAATGAATAGAGACAGGAGGGGAAACAAGAAAAGCCCACCCATACAAGACTGAAGGGAGAGGTGGCCGCAGGTCTGCCGTCTTCTACATTCTGGCCTATGGCAGTTACAGAAATGAGGGCACTCTGCTCCCGGCAGAGGGGGATTCCACAGATCGGACTCTCGCCTAGATATGCCATATTCATCTTTTTTTTTCAGGAAAAATCACTTTTAATGGGAACCTGTCATCTTATTCATTATGCCCGAACCACGCCGCAGTCTGATCTGTGCTGCCTGTGGGTCGGGAACATGAATCAGATGACACGAAAACCAAAAGTGGGCGAGCGGACCACCAGACACCCACCGGTCGACAATCTCCTGCAGATTTGCTTGCAGGATGATCATGAGTTCTTTGAATTTCATCCACTTCTGCACATAGACCGGCACCTCCTCCTGAAACTGTTTGTTTTTGCCTTCGTCGGGGAGTGGAGTGAACACGAGGGGTCCTTCCTCGATCACGGTCCTGCACAGAGTATACAGCCGCTCTCCATCCTCGGTGGAAATATCCTAGGAACAAGGAGATGGATGCCAATATGTAATGTATAGGTATGTAGCCACTGATCAGATCATACATCGCATTGTGAGATCTTATGTTAAATTCACTTTAAGCTTCTAGCTTCAAACATTATTAGGTCTTAGACCAGACGAGACTGGTGTACTTACCGTGAACATAAATGTCCCAATGGCTGAACAATATGATCATTGAAATGAGTACATTTATTTTTTAATCCAAGTGTATTTAGTTCCCTCTCACCCACCCAGTGAGCCTGCTGCAGCTTGCACCGAGCAGTGAGACCTCAGTAGCAGCAGGGAGGAGGGACACTGAGGAGATGTCATCAGGCTAGGTGGGCAGGCGGCAAAAAGGAGGAGCACTAAGGAATATCAATGAGGCTATATGGGGGATATTGCAGCAGCAGGGAGGAAAAACACCGAGTCGATGTCAATGACGCTATGCGAGCAGAGACTCCGCAGACGGGGGCTCAGAGGGAGTTAATCAAGCTAAGGGGACAGTGATTAATCACTGTTTAGGGTCCTGGCACTGAAGCTCCCACCACAGCTTTCCCTGGAGTGTGGGCAGACTGGTATTAGTATAGCGGTTATAATGGTTATACTGGTCGTACCTCCAGTGCAGCTATCTTGGTAATCATCTCAGTAATGGCGGTGTTTAATAACGTCCCCATGGCCTTGCAGTAAATGCCCACCGGCAGCACGTCCTGCCACACTTTACCCAAACGACTCAGCTGATGAATAACCTAAAAAAATAAATAAATAAAAACGTCAACATTTCGCAGAATGACTGAGATCGTACGGATCATTATACTAGGAAACAGCACGATAATAGCAACACAGAAAGGTTCAGAAACATCATAAAAAGTCGTTTCCATCAACTCCCATAGAAATGAATAGAGAAACTGTGCCGCCAATGTGTTCGCTCCTTGCCTGAAAGCAGAAGTCAGCGCCAACCACATTGGGTGGGACAGCAAGCAGGGGACCCCCATTCAGGACAGATCATATAACCCACGCCTGGGACCTTTACCTATCAGTATACTTCAGTTCCTTATGTAAAAAGTACAAAAAGCAGGTCCGCTCCATTCATTACCTATGGGACTGGTGGAAAGCTGAGTGCTGCCATCTCCGGCAGTCCCATAGACAATGAATGGAGCGGTGGTGCACACTCGACCTCGGACCCATCACACAGGGATGTCTGGCGATCTGTCTGCTGCTACCCTCAGTGATCATCCAGGGGAATAACTTTCAACTTGTGCATTATATTCCGTACCTGCCGAATCGCTTTGTGACCTGCAATGTAATTGTTTTCGTCTTCCATATTAACGAAGGAGCGAGCGTTCGATAATCTGTCCAGGAGGTCGCCTTTCTGCAGCCGCATTTGTGCCAGGAAGGTCTCGGTGCCTAATGGAGACGACGTACAGACACGTCAGGACGCTCGATATCAGATGTCGTGCATATCACACCCTATGTACAATGCATGCATTCTAGCTGCGGATCTTACACCACGGACATTTATTTTTTATCTATATAAATCACAATCAGAAATGAGCGAATCCATTGGAGTGGAGTCAAATTAGCCTCCAATTATAAAAAAAAAAATAATAATTCCGATTCTCAGAAATACAAATTTTCTGTGATTTGCTTCATTTGAAATGAAAAAAAAATGGCGTCCGGCTGCAGTCTTACATATTCGTAAACGGCGTCAGTCACCAGATCCCATTAATCTTCCTACCTAGACGCCTAAATCCAGGGACCATGTCCACGAAAGTGGCGGCTCCATCACTGAGCGGAGAGGGAAAGCGATACCGAAACTGGTGTCCGAGGGTCAGCATGTGGTGCGCGATGTACATGCAGTTGTTATGGTGGATGGCAGACAGCTGAGGAAGTTTCTGAAGGTTTTCTCTGAAAAAAAAGAGGACGTAACGGTCAGAACCGCTGGAGGATAAGGAGACGTCACAGGACAGGTCGATAATTAAGAGTTAGATCAAGGCGTCAGAACGAGCTCACCGATGGATTCACTGGGAGCTCATTCTGCAGTCTGCTATGTATTGTGACACATAAAGGCTGTAGAAGCCAGCCGGTTTAACCCCTTCATGACCCAGCCTATTTTGACCTTAATGACCTGGCCATTTTTTGCAATTCTGACCAGTGTCCCTTTATGAGGTAATAACTCAAGAACGCTTCAACGGATCCTAGCGATTCTGAGATTGTTTTTTCGTGACATATTGAGCTTCATGTTAGTGATAAATTTAGGTCGATAATTTTTGCGTTTATTTGTGAAAAAAAAAACGGAAATTTGGCAAAAATTTAGAAAATTTTGCAATATTCACATTTTGAATTGTTATTCTGTTAAACCAGAGAGTTATGTGACACAAAATAGTTAATAAATAACATTTCCCACATGTCTACTTTACATCAGCACAATTTTGGAAACATTTTTTTTTGCTAGGAAGTTATAAGGGTTAAAATTTGACCAGTGATTTCTCATTTTTACAACATAATTTACAAAACCATTTTTTTTAGGGACCACCTCACATTTGAAGTCAGTTTGAGGGTTCTATATGGCTGAAAATACCCAAAAGTGACACCATTCTAAAAACTGCACCCCTCAAGGTGCTCAAAACCACATTCAAGAAGTTTATTAACCCTTCAGGTGTTTCGCAGCAGCAGAAGCAACATGGAAGGAAAAAATGAACATTTAACTTTTTAGTCACAAAAATGATCTTTTAGCAACAATTTTTTTATTTTCCCAAGGGTAAAAGGAGAAACTGGACCACGAACGTTGTTGTCCAATTTGTCCTGAGTACGCTGATACCTCATATGTGGTCACAAACCACTGTTTGTGCACACGGCAAGGCTCGGAAGGGAAGGAGCGCCATTTGACTTTTTGAATGAATAATTGGCTCCAATCTTTAGCGGACACCATGTCGCGTTTGGAGAGTCCCCGTGTGCCTAAACATTGGAGCTCCCCCACAAGTGACCCCATTTTGGAAACTAAACCCCCCAAGGAACTCATCTAGAAGCATAGTGAGCACTTTAAACCCCCAGGTGCTTCACAAATTGATCCGTAAAAATGAAAAAGTACTTTTTTTTTTTTTTTTCACAAAAAAAATATTTTAGCCTCAATTTTTTCATTTTCACATGGGCAACAGGATAAAATGGATCCTAAAATGTGTTGGGCAATTTCTCCTGAGTACGCCGATACCTCATATGTGGGGGTAAACCACTGTTTGGGTGCACGGCAAGGCTCGGAAGGGAAGGCGCGCCATTTGACTTTTTGAATGGAAAATTAGCTCCAATCGTTAGCGGACACCATTTCGCGTTTGGAGAGCCCCTGTGTGCCTAAACATTGGAGCTCCCCTACAAATGACCCCATTTTGGAAACTAGACCCCCCAAGGAACTTATCTAGATGCATAGTGAGCACTTTAAACCCCCAGGTGCTTCACAGAAGTTTATAACGCAGAGCCGTGAAAATAAAAAATACTTTTTCTTTCCTCAAAAAAGATTTTTAGCCCGGAATTTTTTATTTTCTTAAGGGCAACAGGAGAAATTGGACCCCAAATGTTGTTGTCCAGTATGTCCTGAGTACGATGATACCCCATATGTGGGGGTAACCCACAGTTTGGGCGCACGGCAGGGCTCGGAAGGGAAGGCACGCCATTTGGCTTTTTGAATGGAAAATTAGCTCCAATCATTAGGGGACACCATGTCGCGTTTGTAGAGCCCATGTGTGCCTAAACATTGGAGCTCCCCTACAAGTGACCCCATTTTGGAAACTAGACCTCCCAAGGAACTAATCTACAGTAGATGTGTGGTGAGCACTTGGAACCCCCAAGTGCTTCACAGAAGTTTATAACGCAGAGCCATGAAAATAAAAAAATAATTTTTCTTTTCTCAAAAATGATTTTTTAGCCCACAATTTTTTATTTTCCCAAGGGTAACAGGAGAAATTGGACCCCAACAGTTGTTGCCCAGTTTGTCCTGAGTACACTGATACCCCATATGTGGGGGTAAACCACTGTTTGGGCACAAGTCGGGGCTCGGAAGGGAAGTAGTGACGTTTTGAAATGCAGACTTTGATGGAGTGGTCTGTGGGCGTCACATTCCATTTGCAGAGCCCCTGATGTGCCTAAACAGTAGAAACCCCCCACAAGTGACCCCATTTTGGAAACTAGGCCCCCCCCAAGGAACTTATCTAGATGTGTGGTGAGCACTTTGAACCCCCAAATGCTTCACAGAAGTTTATAACGCAGAGCCGTGAAAATAAAAAAAAAAAAATTTCATTCCTCTAAAATTATGTTTTAGCAAGCAATTTTTTATTTTCGCAAGGGTAACAGGAGAAATTGGACCCCAATAATTGTTGCCCAGTTTGTCCTGAGTATGCTGGTACCCCATATGTGGGGGTAAACCACTGTTTGGGCGCACGTCGGGGCTCGGAAGGGAGGGAGCACCATTTGACTTTTTGAATGCAAGATTGGCTGGAATCAATGGTGGCGCCATGTTGAGTTTGGAGACCCCTGATGTGCCTAAACAGTGGAAACCTCTCAATTCTAACTCCAACACTAACCCTAACACACCCCAAACCCTAATCCCAACTCTAGATATAACCCTAACCCCAACACACCCCTAACCACAACCCTAACCCAACACACCCCTAACCCTAATCCCAACCCTAACCACAACCCTAACCACAACCCTAACCACAACACACCCCTAACCACAAGCCTAATCTTAACCCTATTTCCAACCCTAGCCCTAATTCCAACCCTAACCCTAAGACTATGTGCCCACATTGCGGATTCGTGTGAGATTTTTCAGCACCATTTTTGAAAAATCCGCAGGTAAAAGGCACTGCGTTTTACCTGCGCATTTACCGCGGATTTCCAGTGTTTTTTGTGCGGATTTCACCTGCGGATTCCTATTGAGAAGCAGGTGTAAAACGGAATCCGCACAAAGAATTGACATGCTGCGGAAAATACAACACAGCGTTTCCGCGCGGTATTTTCCGCACCATGGGCACAGTGGATTTGGTTTTCAGTAGGTTTACATGGTACTGTAAACCTGATGGAAAACTGCTACGAATCCGCAGCAGACAATCCGCTGCGGATCCACAGCCAAATCCGCACCATGTGTGCACATAATCTAATCTAACCCTAACTCTAGTTCTAACCCTAACCCTAGCCCTAACCCTAGTGGGGGAAGAAAAAGTCATAGTTACTCACCGATAACGGTGTTTCTCGGAGCCCATGACAGCACTACGGAGAGAGGGGATCCGCCCTTCGGGGACAGGAAACCTACAGATACATAAGGGCGGTACCTCTCCCTCGCATCAGTTGGTTTACAGAGCATCGGAGGACCTCCAGGTTAGTTTACAACAGAGAAAATACCATATTATAACATTTCTTAACAAAAAAAGGAACCCCGTGCCTAAATTGTAATATATACATTATATAAATCATATGTAATTAAAGGTGCTCACCGCACTCGTGATGGGAGGGAAATAAGCGAGTGCTGTCATGGGCTCCGAGAAACACCGTTATCGGTGAGTAACTATGACTTTCTCGGTCTCCCATGACAGCACTACGGAGAGAATTGCAGAGACTAAGCTTAGGGAGGGACCACCGCCTCAAGAACCCTTCGACCGAAGGTTAGGTCAGACGTAGAGGCTAGATTTAGTCTATAGTGTCTAAAAAAGGTTGACGGTGATGACCAGGTGGCCGCCTTACAGATCTGTTCTATTGATACCTCTGACCTCTCAGCCCATGAGGTAGCAACTGCTCTTGTGGAGTGCGCTCTTATACCGTCCGGGATCGCATTTCCCGTAGATGAATATGCCAATGCTATTGCCTCTTTTATCCACCTTGCCAACGTGCCTTTAGATGCCCGGAATCCTTTTCTGGGACCCTGGAAACAAACAAACAGAGAGCCTTCCTTCCTATACTCCCTGGTGGAATCTAGGTATTGGACTAGGCATCTTTTGACATCTAAATTATGGAACTTCTGTTCTTTCCTATTTCTAGGGTTCGGGCAGAAGGACGGAAGGGATATCTCCTGTGACCTATGGAATTTAGACGCCACTTTTGGCAGATAGGCCGGGTCAGGTCTAAGAGTAACTCTATCATCCAATATTTTTGTAAAAGGAGGGTTAGAGGATAGGGCTTGAATATCGCTTATTCTGCGCGACCGATGTTAAGGCTACTAGAAGAATGGTTTTTAGTGACAGTGTTTTTATGGAAATCGTGTCTATAGGTTCGAATGGTGGACCAGATAATGCAGAAAGGACTAAATTTAGGTCCCATGAGGGCATCTTTTGGGTAACTACAGGTTTTGATCTTGATACCGCTTTAACGAATCTTATTATCCATGGATTGGCTGCTATATTCTGGTTATAGAGAGTACCCAGGGCTGCTATCTGCACCTTAAGAGTACTAACCGCTAATCCTTGTTCCAGTCCTTTTTGTAGGAACTCAAGTATCTTATTAATTGAAGGTCCGTCCTGGATTTTGACTTTGGATACAGACAAGAATTTTTTCCATGTTTTGCCATATATTTTGGTAGTAATAGGTTTTCTACATTTTAATAATGTTGCAACCAAGTTGTCTGAAAAGCCTCTTTTTATTAACAGTTCCCGTTCAAAAGCCAGGCTGTCAAATGCAAGTTCGTCTCCTGTGGGTGGAGGATCGGTCCTTGCTGTAATAGGTCTGGCAGATTCGGTAGAACCCATGGGTCTGAGACCGATAGCATCCTTAGCCAGGAAAACCATGTCCTTTTTGGCCAGAATGGGGCAATAAGGATCATCTTTGTTTTGTCCTCTCTGACCTTGTGGATGACCGCCGGAATTAGAATGGTTGGTGGAAAAGCGTAAGTTAGTTTGTGTGTCCATGGAATGAGAAAAGCATCCAGAGCCTGGGGATTCCCTTCTGGGCTTAGAGAACAAAATTTGTTTACTTTTTTGTTTTTGTGATTGGCGAACAGGTCTATTGTTGGGGTTCCCCACATTTTCGTGATCTGGTTGTAGACAGACTGATTCAGGGACCATTCGCCTTGTCTCAACTGAGTTCGACTCAGGTAATCCGCTTTCTCGTTTTTTGAACCTAGAATATGTAGTGCGGAAAGGGAAAGTAAATTCGTTTCTGCAAGGCGGAGAATTTTGGCGGAGGAATTCATCAGTGACCAAGACCTTGTTCCCCCCTGGTGATTTATGTAAGCTACTGTCACTATATTGTCCGAGAAAATTCGGACATGATGTCCTCGAATGTAGGGAAGAAACGACAGGAGAGCCTGATACACCGCCCAGAGTTCTTTTTGATTTGAGGATGCTGATAGTTCCTGAATTGACCAGTTGCCCTGAGTCACTCTGTTTCCCATGTGGGCCCCCCACCCCCTGGGACTCGCATCGGTTGTTATTACCCGAGATATTTTGGGTACCCAAGGAATCCCTTTTGAAATATTCTGGCTCTTTCCCCACCAGAGGAGGGAATGAATAACGGAGGAATTTAGAGTGACCCTGCTTTCCAAATTGTTTTTTAAAATTTCCTGCCATTCTAGTATGTGCCACTGAAGCTCCCTTGTGTGGAATTGTGCAAAGGGTATCGCCGGCAGGCATGAGGATAGAGACCCCAGTAGAGACATTGCCCTCCTTAGAGTCATGGAGGGGTTTTGCAGTGTTTGTGCTATCATGGCCAAAATTTTGTCTTTTTTGGGGCCCGGGAGCCGGCATTCTTGAACCCGGGAGTCTAACGTCAACCCTAGGAACTCCTGTACCTGAGAGGGTTCCAACTTTGATTTTTTTATATTTATGAGCCAACCTAATTCCGTCAGAGTAGTCATTACCCGGTCTCTCTGATGTCTGCAATTTTGAGCCGAGTCGCTGGCAATAAGAAAGTTGTCCAAGTAAGGGACTATGATAATGTTCTGTTCCCTTATGTGGGCCATCATCTCCGCTACTATTTTTGTAAATATCCGCGGAGCTATAGAAATCCCGAACGGGAGGGCCCTGTACTGGAAGTTTCTTATTTTCCCTTTTATGGATACCGCCATCCTGAGAAACTTTTGAGAATTCTCGTGGATGGGCACATGGTAATATGCGTCGGTTAGATCTATCACAACCATGTAGCAATTTGGAAAGAGAATTTTTATTGTAGATTTTATTGTCTCCATTTTGAATTTGTGATTCCTTACATAATTGTTTAGGTTTCTTAAGTTTATAATTGTCCGAAAGGACCCGTCGGGTTTTGGTACTAGAAACAGAGGGGAGAAAAACCCCTCCCCCATTTCTTGAGGAGGAATCTCCTGAATTACAGCTTTCTTCAGTAGGGAGATAATCTCTTTCTCTAGTGCCGCTTGCTCTACCGACGAAGACCTCATTTTTGTTATTACATAATTTCGAGGGGGGAGGGAAAGGAAATCTATTTTTAGGCCAGATTGTATGAGTCTTAGAATCCAGGTGTTGTTGGATATTTTCCTCCAAGCAGGAAGAAATGCGGTGAGTCTTCCCCCCACCGCAGGGACAATGTAATTTGGTGGGTTTTTTGTCGCGGGAGGTGTTGCCAAAGAGGTAGCCTCTATCTCGCCTTCTACCTTCTTCCCATTTATTTTGGTCTCTAGGAGGTCTTCGACGAAAAAATTTTCTATTCCGAAAGGACTGTTTAAATGGGGCTGGTCCCAGATTTGGAAACCCCTTCTTTTTGTCTCCCGCTTTCTGGAGGATGTCATCCAAGGTTTCCCCGAATAAGAAGTTTCCCTCGCATGGAATAGAACACAGCTTTAATTTGGTTTGGAGATCCCCTGGCCAGCTTTTAAGCCATAGGGTCCTTCTGGCCGCATTGGAGAGAGCAGCGGCCTTGGATGTTAGACGTACTGAGTCCGCTGAGGAGTCTGCTAGAAAAGCTGCTGCTGCTCTAATTGCAGGAATTGAGTCTAACAATTTACTTCTGGGTGATCCGTCCTTGATCTGGCTTTCCAGCTGGTCAACCCACACCATCAAAGACCTGGAGGTGCAGGTCGCTGCGACTGCAGGTCTCAGGCTACCTCCAGCCGATTCCCAAGCCCCTTTGAGAAAGGTATCTGCTTTTTTGTCTAAGGGGTCTTTGAGGGTACCCATATCCTCAAATGGGAGCGCAAATTTTTTTGAAGCTTTAGCTACTGCTACGTCCCATTTGGGTGCCTTGTCCCAAGAAGTGGACGCTTCATCATCAAAGGGATACTTTCTTTTCAGCGAGGGTACTGAAGAATTTCTCCTGTCCGGTTTCTCCCATTCTTTTTTGATTAGTGTCTGGACATTGGAGTTTAATGGAAAAGCTCTCCGCTTTTTTTGTGTCAGACCTCCGAACATAATGTCTTGAGCCGTTTTATCGGGTCTGGGATCCTCAACCCCCATGGTGGCCCTGACGGCTTTAACCAAAGCGTCCACTTCCTCTAATGGGAAGCAGTGACGGCCCGAATCTTCGTCAGAGGAAGATAGGGAGGATTTGGAATCATCAGAGTCCGCATCCTCAGATGAGGATCGGACAGAGTGAGCATATACCGTCTCCTTCACCTTTTCCTTCCCTTTTTTGGAGGATAATAGGGCATTCTGAACTTCCGATCTAATTATGGTTTTAAGTTCGGAAGCGAAGTCAGGGGTTTCTTCACATAACAAACGCTGGATACAAGATTTACAGAGCTTTTTTCCCCAGGTTGCCGGCAAAGCTTTGTTACATGTGGGGCAAACTCTATTTTTCTTTTTCTCCAGGCTCTTCTTACCCTAGTAAGGGAGAAGAGGGAGCCCTATTATAGGAAATGTGTACTTTCACGGAGATCACTCACCATTCAGATGTGGAGGCAGGTACCGGTTCTGGAGGAGGGCCGGGATCTGGAAGTGAAGCCTCTTGAGGAGGAGAGTTAGTCCTTGCAGCAGATCTGCTGCGCTGTGTGGATCGACTGCTTGATCCACTTCTGGAGCTCTTTGGGTCATTTTTCTTATGATGCTGCTGCCTTGGCTGCAGCTGCTGTGAATCGCTGTCCTCCATAGTGAAAGGGAGATAGTGCGACAATCATGTGTGCACCATCTCCCTTTTTAAATCCGGCGCCAGCTCCGGCGTTTTCCGTCACTTCCGGTCCTGCACACATCCCTGGGAGAGGAGAACTTGCCGCGCATGCGCGCGGGGATGACCCGGAAGTTGATGCCGCATTTCCGGAGCGGCGGCCATCTTACTACACCCGGCCCGTGCAGCAGCCGGCACAGGAGCTCCGGGTGACCAGCGCCCCTTCGTCCGTCGGAGTCTGGCGGCGGCCTCTCCCCCGCTCACCCTGAAAACCCCATCGGTCTCAGCGGTGGCGGCTTCGGGTGCCGGACCAGCCGCGGCAGGAGCCTCCTCGCTGCCAGAACTCGACTGTCCGGTCCCGGTCCGTGGATACGACGTCTTCCTTGCAGGTACCGCCGAAAGGAGGTTCCCCGTTCAGGGACAGGAAACCAACTGATGCGAGGGAGAGGTACCGCCCTTATGTGTCTGTAGGGTTTCCTGTCCCCGAAGGGCGGATCCCCTCTCTCCGTAGTGCTGTCATGGGAGACCGAGAAAAATATATATATTTTCTTTATTTTTTTTATTGTCCCTACCTATGGGGGTGATAAAGGGGGGGTTCAATTACTATTTTTTTTATTTTGATCACTGTGATAAAACCACACATCACACAATCACAGTGATCAAAATGTACCTGGAACGAATCTGCCAGCCGGCAGATTCGGCGGGCGCACTGCGCATGCGCCCGCCATTTTGGAAGATGGCGGCGCCCATGAAGCAGACGGACGGACACCGCGAGGCTCGGTAAGTATGAGGGGGGAGATCGGAGCACAGGGGGGGGGGGGGGGGGGGATCGAAGCGGACCACAGTACGGGGCAGAAAGGAGGACTGGGGAGGCGATCGGTGGCGGTGGGGCAGATTAGGTTTTCCAGCCATGGCCGATGATATTGCAGCATCGGCCATGGCTGGATTGTAATATTTCACCATTTTCATAGGTGAAATATTACAAATCGCCCTAATTGGCTGTTTCACTTTCGACAGCCAATCAGAGCGATAGTAGCCACCCCCCCTGGGCTGAAGTACCACTCCCCCTATCCCTGCAGATCGGGTGAAATTTGAGTTAACCCTTTCACCCGATCTGCAGGGACGCGATCATTCCATGACGCCACATAGGCGTCACAGGTCGGATTGGCACCGACTTTCATGACGCCTACGTGGCGTCAAAGGTCGGGAAGGGGTTAAGGTTGTGGTCACCTTCGGCTTTTTAAGAGCATCTCAGGTTGTGTTGAGCCTAAAGGAAAGGAAGTCGTAAGGGACTAGGTGTGCCGCCATATCGCCTGTGTGCATGATACCGAATTAGTGGGGGGCTCCAGGTGCTGAAAACCCCACCAGTTGAACTCTCAGCTGAGTGCTTGGCCCCTTTGACATCACTTATCTCTATTTGGAGAGCCAGGTGTGTCTCATGGACCCATATGGATTCACATAATTCACATTCATGTGGAAGAGAAAGGATGAACAGGTGTAGATCTGAGCTAAACACTCCTGTACCTCGCAAAAATAACAGGGGTCTCAGCAGCCAGATCGCTGATGATTACAACTTCTACTCTATTGGCAAACTTTCGAGAAAGAATAGCGACGAATATCAGGACAGACCCCATTATATCTCAACCGGTGTCAGGACACACACACAGGCGCAAACTTAGAGGGGATGCGGAGGACACTCACCTGTGATACGTTGGCACAACATCATAGAACAGATGGAAAATGTTTCTGACTGTGTAGAAAAGCTGGATGGCGCTGAAAAGAAGGAGAAACGGGGAGAAAGAAAGATTACGACCAGATAAGAACGACAACTAGAATAACCCACCATTAATCCGGCTTCACCTCCGGGGTCCCCGGCCTCACGGATCGCTAAATTACAATCTGACCCAAGTCAAAATCGCAACCACCGTGTGTACAATTGGGTTTTCTGCTTATTATTCCATGGTCGGCATTGATTGATATCACCTCAATACTTTTTTTTATTTCAGCCCTGATTTATTTAGACTGAGATGCGCCCCTTACGGTCTGATGGGGAAATATAGCGAGCAGGATTGTGCCCAATGCTCCCACTTTGATGGTTACTGTTCTGCATTTAGACTTCATCGTTCCACCTCATTGTGTTAAACTCTCAGCAAACATGGCTGTTCACATTGGAAGAATATCGTCAGGTTTGTCCGCCCCCCTTACTGTGTATAAAGCCTTCCAAAGTCCCACCAACGCCATTACCTTGACCCTAGATGTTGAGGAAAAGAAAGGTCGGGCATATTGGATTTCACCATTGGGATCTGGCAATGACTTACTCCCTGCTCACCATTGAGAACTCATGCAAACTCAACTGAGACGAGCGTGCGTGTGCATGGAAGGTCAGAAGGAACAGCTTTTGGCTGCACACACATTCGGCCAATGGCCACACTAATGATTTATAGGCTTAAAAGACTTGGAGGGAATCTATTAAAGGGTTTGTCTCAACTTGTTAAATGGTTAAAATTGCAACGTGCTTGTAAAAACAAAGAACATTGCAACTTATGATTTATTCAAAATGTTATGATTTACAACTCGTTGCCTTTGTTACCGGCTTCATCTGCTGGTGTGGCCGGTTTCCTGGGCAAGGAGCATGTATGTGCATGTAAGAGCAGCTCTGTTGCTGGTCATATTATTGCGCGCCCCCTTGATGCTGGAGGTAAGACCACCTCTTGCAGCACTGGAGCTTCCTCCGATGCGACCTTGCCTCTGCCTGAGCTGTCAATCGTCAGAACACAGGTTCCCTGCAGAAAAAGAGCTTGAAAGCAGAGGCGCGGGGTGTGCTCCAGCAGATTGAAAATTAGACAACTCCTTTAAGGTATGTACGCCAGATTCTGGTTAAAAGAAAAAAAAAAGTATGTTTTTTCATTCAGCGCTCCCCTTCCACAAGGGGGAGGAATGTCTAGATTTCAATTCCGTCCTGAAAGCCCAAGAGGGGACATATTTTTAGGAGACATGAGCATCTAATGCCTTCAAGCTGCCGGATACAACTCTAATGCCCCAATATCTCGGCCCTATAGTAATGGGATCTACATAAAGACGTGTCGACAGGCTGCAAAGAGCATTCCCTTTGGAATATGTAGTGCACATTCTGTTCCTAGATGGCAGATAAGAAATCCCAGACTTACAAAGGATCCATACAACTAACACGTATCCTTCTAGTCCTCGGAGCCACACTCACCAGGGCTTCTTGCTGGCAGTAGCTTCTGAGAGGGTCTGGTAGGCGAGCTCCATCAGCTTCTGTACAGACTCGCTGATCCGGCAGGTGGGCAGCGAGAACGTGTGCTGCCCCATCTTGACTTCGTTTTCTAAAGCTTGAGCTTCATGTGACGGACTCTTCTGTGGTTTCACCTTCTCGCCCCCGGGACTCTGGAGCTTTGGTATACTGACTTTAGAGTCGGGTGTGATCTACAATAAGAAAGCAAAAAAACATGGAGGTCCAGTAAGGAGTGCAGTCACATACAGTGCACGGACCACAGGGTCAAGACCGGGCGCGGGTCTCCTGACCTGCAATCAATAGCCGCATACATGTTTATGATCGTGTTGAGTTCAGGTCAAGCATCGCGGTTAATACTCTGACCGGAAATGTTGGACATGTGAACTGGGCGTTATGGGGCTGGATTTACACCAAACCTTGAAATATTATTCAAGCTCTTGTAAGCCATCATTTCAGATCTCCCTACAATGCAGCGTAATGCAGGTGATTGAAGCCCATTGTACCGATTGTGTTATTACTATTCACACTGGGAACAGGATTTTCTCCTAAAAGGAGTGTCCGGCTTAGAAAAAAAAATATCATCCCACAAGCTGGCAAGACTTTAAAATACAGAATAAGTATTACTTATTGTAGCCGCTGGAGAGCCACCTCTCCACTGATCCTCATCGGTCTTTGCCGACAGGACTGCAGCGGAGGAGCCAGGTCTGCAACCCGTGACCGCTGCAGTCAATCCCTGACTTCATCAGTCTGGTGCCATCACAGGTGAGCCTAGAATTTGATTGCATCAGTCACATATTGGAGAGGGGATGTCACCGCTGTGGACCGGTGTAGAAAAACTGTCCAGGATCAGCAGAAAGGCGGCACTGGAGCGGCAGGGGCTTCAACAGGTAAGTAATGCTTACCGTATGTTGCCATTTTATAGCATTACCTGCCTGAAAATAGAAAACCCCTTTAAAAAGGGTTACCTGAGATTCGGCAGAGCTGCAGGACACAGGCGCAGTCACCAATGTATGATCCTACTCCTACATGATAAAATACTGATGACTTATCCTAAGACTAGCCATCATTATTCAGGCTTTAATTAGGATCACAATATTGATGGCCTATCCGTACGGCTGGGCTGGACTGCCACGACACAGGACATGTAGCTTTGTGCAGCAGCAGCGATATCGGGACAAGCAAGTATCAAAACAAAACAAAAAGGTTCTGACTCTGTGATAGTCAATGTCCGCTACGCTCATGCGCGGTGATGTCTGGATTACATGGTGGATTACTGGGGGACGAGCTGTAGTGTCAGAGGAAGGAGGGGAGATCCGGTCATGTGAACAGATTCCTCTGCGCTCAGGTAATCACTAGTCCATCTAAGGAATCCTTTAACCCTTGCTGGAGAGAATACAGAGGACGTACATCGGACTTTCTCACCTTCACAGTGTTATGGATCTCGGAGGTCATCAGGTTCCTGGCGGTAACGATCACGTCCTGGCATTTCTTGCTTGCAAAGTGAGAGTTAACATTTCGCGCGTATTTTAGAAGTTCGGTGGCGTCGCCCTTCAGGTATTGCATCTCTTTAAGGTCATTCTCAAACTGTTCGGTTGATTTTATAACCTGAATACAAAGAAATGATGATGATGATGATGATGATGATGAACAAGACCGAATTAAAATGGAAACGTTTCCTATTAAATGCTCCCTTGTGTAGTCATTGTTGTTACATCCGTGACGTGGCGCCCCCTGCTGCTTGTGTAATTCCCTCTCAGAACATCCGTGCAACGTGTCCAGCGCTCAGACATTACCCGTATCCTCTTGTACACGAGCAGATGACCGATCAATACTGAAGACGACTTCTCGCCAGCACTAGACACACATGTAGGGCTTTGAGAGAAAATGAAAAGAACAGTGGGGGCGCTCTATCATAGTGCAAAATAGAGCAACAGGTCTGATGCCCGACAGCCACTCCTATCTTTCTCTATGGGGCTGCTGGAAAAAGGAGTGCGGCACTCAGCAGCCCCAAAGGGAACAAACGAAGGGGCAGTCTGACACGTGCACCATTTTAACAGGGATAACTGCCCCGTTTTGACATGACATTGGGGTTAATCCTCGTGTAAATCTGTTGCATGTCCAATACAGAACTCTCTGGGGACAGCCCTGGATTCTTGCTGTGGAACAACACAGCTGAAGTTATAAAGGGGCACTCTGACTCTGGTAGACGCCCACCCAAGATGGAGCCTCCGAGGTTCATTTACGAGAATGCCATATAATACCACAATTCTCCAGCGTAACGGCTGATAATGGCCGATTGATCATGGGTTAGAGAAGAAGCATTCATCCTGGGATCCAATAGTTCAGGACCCCGATTATTTAGTAATTACCTCCTCGTATTGCTCCAGTTTGCTGCTGTTGGTGGGGATGGAGTAGACCAAACAGTCTTTAATGATGGATTCTGAAATATCTTCCCAGATCAGATCACCGAGAACTTCAGCCAGGACCACTTTATTTCCTCCTTCCCCTCGTTTGTTTTCTACGGGTATATCTAGAAAAAAAAAAACAGACAAAAAGGTCACCCCTCAGTAGAGAAGTCATCCCTGAAGTCCGGAGAGACCCTTACTAACCCTTTGCGGGGTTAATCATTCAGTTGTCACCGGAAAACTGGTGTAAAGAATCAAAACATTTGGTGAACTTGTGCAATAATGTGAATGATGTGGTTTTACGGCAGCGCTGCCTCTTACAGAAAGTGATGGAAGGTCTAGCAGAAATGTGATGTTAATTTCTCCCAGAGGATCTGAAGCATCATACTCCACTGGAATTTAGATCAAGCTTGGAGCTTAAGTTGCCAGATTATTAAAGTCCCGCTCTGCTTGGCCTCGAAAAGCGGAGACTATCGGTTCCTCCACATCCCAGGTGTTTGGGTATGCGCCTGTCAATCTAACCCAAAATGACAGCTCGCCCCCAATCGCCCCATATAAATTAACGTTAGGCATGGCCGGGTGTTCATGAGGTTTCCATGGGCAGATATGAGACATGAAAACAAAAAGAGCGGAGGTTAAAATTTCTACTGCCCAAACGTTCATCTACGAAGAGGAAAAGCGAAGAGGCCGTCACGTCATAAGCCCCAGACTCTTGGCCTGTCCTGATGGCTTTCATCCAATCTGCATGGTGGTCTTAAATAACAATCTAAAGAATGTATAAAAAATAATAATAAAGCCAATGAAATACCAAGGCTCAGTCCACACAGAATCTGTGGCAGATAACATGGATGCCTTTTGATCTACCAAGATCATTTGACTTTGACAGATCGGTCATTAATTCCCAGTCTTGGATTTCCATAATCTTTTCATCACTGGGTAGATTAGTGCAGCATCGTAGGCTCTTCTGGCCGTCAAGGAGAAGTGACAGGTCCGCTCTTCTGGTGGCTTCAGCGGCTTATTATTAATACATGCAATTAAAAAAAAAAAAAACGGGTGACGATCACTCCAGGGTTGTGTTTATCAGTGCTGGAGTGGTGCTACCAACCTAAGGTCCCTGTCCCATGACTTATACTTACCCGTCGAAGTCCTCACCTTTTATCGGTACCGCTCCAGTCCCGCTATCTTATAACTGCAACTTCCGACTGCCCGGAAGTCAGAGGTGACGATCACAAGCTCTCAAAGTAAGTCTATGAGCACCACAACACATTGAGAAGAGACGGGCAGCAAACACTGGAGCGATCCGGCAGGTCACAACCTGCTGAAGTCCAACTGGAGTGACGCTGATAGAAGGTGAAGACGGTGGTGGGCGAGTATAAGACTAGGGTCAGGGACCTCAGAATAGAAGCACCACTGCAATACAACAACAAAATGGTGGTGGAATCTGATGAAAGATTCCATTTAAATGTAAGGTTAGAGGCTTCCTAACGTCAAGGAGAGATACCCAAAGCACTGATCTTGTGGGAGGCATACAGCACTGGTATTTGTGGTATACGTTCCCATCACTTCCCGTGTAGGAGTGCCGGCTGTGCCGATATTCTGGAGGAACCTCCTCTGTCTCAGGTGTACGTCGCACACGATGTGACGTGATGTGTGTATACGAGGCAGTGACTAATCCTTCCTGATACATTATATTATAGAACCTCGCTGGCTCCTCACCTAGTAAGTGCTTGTGCAGCAGCTCCAGCACCTGCTTCAGCTTCAGGAACACCTCTGCGGGCGGCGGGTGCGTCTGGTCGCTCTTGAGGCTGTCGAAGCGCAGTACGACCCCCTGAGGCTGCTTCTCCACGAGGACGTGGAGAGATGGAAACGACACCAGAGGCTTGAGGATGAAGTTCAGGAGCAGTTGACCTGAGGGACAGAGCCGGAGCGTTTACGCACCGCCTTATTACAAGAAAAGCGTCTACCTGCTGCCTTTAACCCGATTAAACGTGGTCTTGGCGGGTGTATGGGGCGGGCTCAGGAGCCGAGGCTCCACCATACCAGGAAGATGCGAGCTGTGATTCACAGCCGGCATCTGCCTGTAACAGTCACGGCTTAGCTCCGGTGTTTAACCTTTCAAATGCCAGTCAACCAGACAATGTCTTCATTGCCAATAATCTT
The DNA here is from genome assembly GCF_051348905.1 of Ranitomeya variabilis. Taxonomy (NCBI): domain Eukaryota; kingdom Metazoa; phylum Chordata; class Amphibia; order Anura; family Dendrobatidae; genus Ranitomeya; species Ranitomeya variabilis. The sequence goes on along the minus strand of NC_135235.1, from coordinate 273,242,143 downwards.
CGTGTAAAAATGTCAGCAGGCACCAATCAGATCCGCACTGTTATTAGAAGCCAGTTCAAAACAGCTGACTTGTGCTGGAAAAGGTGCGGGCTCACTGCCGGAGTCCACACCAAACAGGGAGAGGCGTCCAATGACGGATAAATCCGTCATAGGTTTTTAAGGGGTTAAAATCCTGGGTTTTACAGTACCAACAAAAGCTAGCGGGTTTTGCCTGCAGAAAAAAAAAATGCAGCAAAAAAGTGTGAACATAGCCTAATTGGGACGTCCAAGGTCCGTGTCCCATCAAAATAATATCAAACCATCAGGATCTTACTGAAAAACTTCAGTTTTGTGTTCAGCTCTCCCAGAATGGCTAAGGCCTGGAGGACAGATCCCAGAATTGGCGCAGAACCGGTGTCGTCCGGTGACAGCAGGGTGCACAAGTGCAGTTCGGTTTTCAAGACCATTTCCAGACTTGAGTAATCTGAAAGTAAAAAATTAACAAAGAAAATCAAGTGTATTCCACACTGATCCAATGTATCGTAACCCAATGTGCCAGTAAAAGGAGAGAGCGCCCCACTGGAGGGGGTGTGGTGGCACCCAGACTTTGGGGAGGCAGCCGTAAGAGAGACTGAAGTGTGACTTGGAGATTTCTGAGACTTCCACCCTTTATACGGAGGTTGGTACCTTTGGATGGGGGCAGCTTCCACACCGCCAGCTTCTGCCACTCCTCCCCGAGGTGGTACAGCATGTTCTGCTTCTGCACCGTCAGCTCGATTCCCAGAGATTTCAGCACCTTCAGCTCAAAGCCTTTCCGAGACTTGAGGATTTTCAGACAGTTTTGCGCCTGAGATTGAAAAGAGAAAATCGATCGTGTCCTGTAATCGTACATTCCCATGGCGGATTTACCCCACAGATTGTGGCCGGAGAATCAGCTGCAAAATATTGTCTCAGCATTGTGGATAAGCATTTAAGAAATGGGACTCATTCACATTGAAGTGACCTGCGGTGCTGTGAAAATGGCTGCAAAACTGGAGCCCATTTGGCCATTGACAACTTTACTAACAATTTCCCACTTCAGAAAAATCCATCCTGTGTGGACATGAGCCGGAATGACGCTCTCCTGCGCCCATCACTTGCTCCCTATTTGGTCTCTGAGCGGTAAACCACAGATCGCGACAAAACTGGGATACGCCGTAACATTGGTGGCCGTAACATTGGTGGTCGGACTGCCAGCACAGGCTCTTCACAACAACTGGCATTACCAGCTGGAAAACATGGCTGCAAGATTGTTATAGGCATGCTCTATGACCTGTGCAGAGGTCGCTGTGCAGGGAGGGAGGAGGGGGAGTGACACATAAATGTGGGATCTTGTGTTATCTACAAATAGGTTATAGTTACATTAATTGTAATGGGAAAGTGTCGTGGGCAGTCATGCTCAGGGCAAGAAGGGTGAGGAGGCGAGCTGTAACATCAACAACCAGGAATCACTGTTCTTGATCTATAATTTGGCAAACCTTTTTTTACTGTAATGGGAGTCATGCAGACATGCTCTGGGATTTCTGCAGAGGACATTGTACAGGAGGAGGAAGAGGAGAGCTGTGACATTCCCCACTGTGAATGGTGGATCCTGTGTTATCTACTGTATATAGAGGAGTTATCAGTCATTGTACAGGAGGAGGAGGTGAGCTGTGACATCACCTATTGTGAATGGTGGATCCTGTGTTACCTACTGTATATAGAGGTGTTATCAGTCATTGTACAGGAGGAGGAGGTGAGCTGTGATCTCACCTATTGTGAATGATGGATCCTGTGTTATCTACTGTATATAGAGGTGTTATCAGTCATTGTACAGGAGGAGGAGGTGAGCTGTGACATCACCTATTGTGAATGGTGGATCCTGTGTTACCTACTGTATATAGAGGTGTTATCAGTCATTGTACAGGAGGAGGTGAGCTGTGACATCACCTATTGTGAATGGTGGATCCTGTGTTACCTACTGTATATAGAGGTGTTATCAGTCATTGTACAGGAGGAGGAGGTGAGCTGTGACATCACCTATTGTGAATGGTGGATCCTGTGTTACCTACTGTATATAGAGGTGTTATCAGTCATTGTACAGGAGGAGGAGGTGAGCTGTGATCTCACCTATGCACCTATGTATTGTTATATCTATGGTTCCTCAACCCACACATTTTCTTACTTTGCCGTCTTTATATCTTTTTAAAAACTGTTACATGTTTTTCTTGTTCCAGGAAAAAAAAAAGAAAGAATGACAGTATTGCTAAATTTCCCAATAAAACAATATAAAATACTGTAACTTTATAAATAGGACATAGCGCGGCACGGTGATTTATGGCCGTATTAGTCACTTACCTTTTCCAGTTGCTCGGCGGCGCTGATGTAGTTCCTCTCGGACAAGGCGGCGTTGTACATCTCTATTGCGCTATTAAACTGAAACAGGAGACAAGTAATCAAGTGTCAGAAGGATAAATCTATAGATCAGATTATTCTATATGCACCGCCTGTGGTGACAGCACCACACAGGGAGGTCGTGCCGTCGCTGGGGAGCGAGTCGTGTGTTGGGGTCTCTCAAACTCTTTTTACGATGCTCAGTCTTTATTCACAGCCAGAAAGCCACAGACGTGGAGGAAGGGGATTGTCAGCACATTAGGGGGAGATGTAGAGAAATGGGCCCAGATTAGAGATGGAAGAAGATGGATAAATGAGAAGGGCGCACTGCGACTCCTCCACGTTACCCCTTATTTCGGGACGACTCTTCTGCCCTGGTCTCATGGAGGGGAGCGCAGCAGTCACAGCGACGCTCACCCCCCCATGACTGTCACTTTCATCCATACCAATGTCGTAGCAGAGATCAGTTATATAAAGTGATGGCGTATCGTTAGCATCTGTGATTGACTGCAGACACCCCAACTGATCCCCAAAATGAAGGGGCTGCAGCGCGGATACAGAGCAATCGGTCCTACACTTTATCTGCACGGCGGTGGCACCGCCGCACACTGTGCGGGGGAACTACAGCACAATCCTTGTTACTTTATCTCTCCTGGATCCTGCCACAAGTGCTGTGTCCTCGGTCTGCGGCTATGTGCACACGTTGCGGAATCTACCGTCGATTTTTCCACACAGATTCCTAAAAATCCACAGGTAAAACGCTCTGCGTTTTACCTGAAGATTTATTGCGGAATTACTGCGTTTTTCAACAGCGGTTTTACACCTGCAGATTCTTATTATGGAGCAGGTGTAAAACACTGTGGAATCCGCACAAAGAATTGACATGCTGAGGAATAAACAATGCTGTGTTTCTGCGCGGTTTTTTCCGCACCATGTGCTCTGCGGATTTTGTTTTCCATAGGTTTACATGGTACTGTACAACGCATGGAAAACTGCTGCAGATCCACAGCGTCAAATCCGCAACGTGTGAACATACCCTAAAGCCCCCGACTCTCTGCTCCTCTGTGCTCCAGGATGCCATTGCAACCCGCTGCGCTCCTTTGACATCACTCTACCAGCCGGCTCAGGCAGTGAAGTATCTCCTGAGGATTCGGGGTATTGGCATGTGCCACTAAGGCCCCAACCCTGTGTCCTTCACTTATCTGCATCTCCGATCTGATGACCCAGTGAGCCAACCAACCTATCCAGCTCTGCTATTCCGACATACCCAGCTCTGCTATGCAGCCACTCTCTGCTTCTTCTCTGTGTGCCCCCCCGGACCCTCCCAGCTCCGCTTAGGCCATGTGCACACGTTGCGGTTTCTTACTGCGGATCCGCAGTTTTCCATGCGGTGTACAGTAGCATGTAAACCTATGGAAAATAAAAACCGCTGTGCACATGCTGAGGAAAAAAACGCGCGGAAACGCAGCGGTTTATTTTCTGCAGCATGTCAATTCTTTGTGCGGATTCCGCAGCAGTTTTACACCTGCTCCATAATAGAAAACCGCAGCAGAAACCGCACAAAAACCGCTGTAAATCCGCGATAAAACCGCAGGAAAAAACGCAGTGTTTTTGCCCTGCGGATTTATCAAAATCAGTGCGGAAAAATTCGCACACCATTCCGCACATAGCCTTACATTGACATGTCCTCAAATATACTGCTACCGAGTGTCACTCGACCTAAGTAACTCTGCTCCATGGCTTCAGTGAGCCTCGCTCTATCTGCATCGCACACCACACACTCATCCAGACTGAGGGTCTCGGGGGTCCACCTCACCAGGCGAGGCATAATCCTTAAGGAAGTGAACGGGGTCGACTGTAATCCAAGAACAGCGGATGGACAGGGGAAACAAAGAGGCCACTGCACTAACTCTGCAGCCCCCTTTATCCTTTGGATGGGTGGGAGTCTCAGTGGTCGGATACTGATCATGTGGCACCCCCTCCTGGCGTATGATGGCGGTATCCGGCGCTCACCTCCTGCAGCTGCCGCAGCACCGCCAGGATCATGGTGTTCCTCTCCAGCTGATGCTTCAGTTCGGTGAATTCGCTGATCGCCACTTTCAGCTCATTCTGAACCTGAAGAGATAAAAGGAAAATACTGTCCAGTCAGAAGTAAGACCCCCGCGGCTCTGTAGGGTCCGGCGAAGTCTGCAGGGGTCCCCACAATCCAGTAAAAATTACCTGCAACATGACTGTTCAGCTCAGTGGGAACACGGCGACACCAAACTGTCCTACAATAAATAACCCATACTTACCTTCTGCAGCATGCAACCAAAATGACGCCCTCCCGCGGGTGTACCAAGATGGCCACCATGGGGCTTCACAACCCACTGAATAACAAGAGTCGATGCATGCGCCATTGAACTGCTGCTGTCATTGATTGGTTAGAGGCAGGAGCAGGCCGGGTATGGTGCAGGCTCAGCTCCTGAGCTCGCTCCATACACCTGCACCTGATATGAATGTATGCAAATCGTCTCTTCTAAGAGTAAGAGGACTAGAACTCTGGCGCCACCTGTTGGAAGTAGCAATCCTAACAGTCAACATCAACCCTTTAACGAGCCTTGTCACATGACTTAGGATAATAGCCAAACCAGAATCCCAATTTGCAGACACGGTGTTTCAGGGTACTGCCCCTCATCAGAGCAAAGTATGAGGACTGATCTGACCAGGTGAGAAGCTAATTACCCCTTAGATAAATGTTATATGTCAAGACGGGGTAATGGGGGTATTTTATAATTGATGGGAGGACAACTTATGAGACACAGAGGTGCAGTTCGGCCTTATTCACAGGGAGCTGTGGGACAGTCCCGTGCAGAGCGGGAAGAACCATGAGGAGGACACAGAACCATAAGGGCATTGTGGCCCATTTATTTTCAGGATCAATAGGGGTCCCAGACATCACAGACGGGGGGACGCCTCTACCCCACCGGAGACATCACAGACGGCGGCTCTTCCTCCGGACTCACCTCGTTTTCTATAGTTGACTTTAGCACGTCCACGTCCCGATGCAGACTGCTCACCTGGGCCACCAGGTCCTCGGCGCTCTGCATGCTGGGGAGGAACTCGTCATATTTCTTATTAATCATGTCGCAGACTTCGCCCTGTGGAGACAGAAGGACGGGACGTCACAGTACATCACACAGGTCCGCAGAGGTGTCACTGGGGTCAGCGGGGCGACGGACGGTGTAAGATACAGCAATATGGAGGAGAACACTGCACGGGGGCACAGAGCGCCCATCACACAGGACCACAGCGGTGTCAGCGAGGCGATGGACGGTGTAAGGTCCAGCAATATGGAGGAGAACACTGCACGGGGGCACAGAGCGCCCATCACACAGGTCCACAGTGGTGTCACTGGGGTCAGCGGGGCGACGGACGGTATAAGATACAGCAATATGGAGGAGAACGCTGCACGGGGGGCACAGAGCGCCCATCACACAGGACCACAGCGGTGTCACTGGGGTCAGCGGGGCGACGGACGGTGTAAGGTCCAGCAATATGGAGGAGACAGCTGCAGGGGGGGCACAGAGCGCCCATCACACAGGACAGCAGCGGTATCACTAGGGTCAGAGGGGTGATGGACGGTGTAAGGTCCAGCAATATGGAGGAGAACGCCCATCACACAGATCCACAGCGGTGTCACTGGGGTCAGAGGGGCGACGGACGGTGTAAGGTCCAGCAATATGGAGGAGAACGCTGCACGGGAGGCACAGAGCGCCCATCACACAGGTCCACAGTGGTGTCACTGGGGTCAGCGGGGCGACGGACGGTATAAGATACAGCAATATGGAGGAGAACGCTGCACGGGGGGCACAGAGCGCCCATCACACAGGACCACAGCGGTGTCACTGGGGTCAGCGGGGCGACGGACGGTGTAAGGTCCAGCAATATGGAGGAGACAGCTGCAGGGGGGGCACAGAGCGCCCATCACACAGGACAGCAGCGGTATCACTAGGGTCAGAGGGGTGATGGACGGTGTAAGGTCCAGCAATATGGAGGAGAACGCCCATCACACAGATCCACAGCGGTGTCACTGGGGTCAGAGGGGCGACGGACGGTGTAAGGTCCAGCAATATGGAGGAGAACGCTGCACGGGGGCACAGAGCGCCCATCACACAGGACCACAGCGGTGTCAGCGAGGCGATGGACGGTGTAAGGTCCAGCAATATGGAGGAGAACACTGCACGGGGGCACAGAGCGCCCATCACACAGGTCCACAGTGGTGTCACTGGGGTCAGCGGGGCGACGGACGGTATAAGATACAGCAATATGGAGGAGAACGCTGCACGGGGGCACAGAGCGCCCATCACACAGGACCACAGCGGTGTCAGCGAGGCGATGTAAGGTCCAGCAATATGGAGGAGAACACTGCACGGGGGCACAGAGCGCCCATCACACAGATCCACAGCGGTGTCACTGGGGTCAGAGGGGCGACGGACGGTGTAAGGTCCAGCAATATGGAGGAGAACGCTGCACGGGAGGCACAGAGCGCCCATCACAGGTCTGCAGCGGTGTCACTGGGGTCAGAGGGGCGACGGACAGTGTAAGGTCCAGCAATATGGAGGAGAACGCTGCACGGGGGCACAGAGCGCCCATCACACAGGACCGCAGCGGTGTCACTGGGGTCAGCGGGGCGACGGACGGTGTAAGGTCCAGCAATATGGAGAACGCTGCACGGGGGGCACAGAGCGCCCATCACACAGGTCCGCAGCGGTGTCACTGGGGTCAGCGGGGCGACGGACGGTGTAAGGTCCAGCAATATGGAGAACACTGCACGGGGGGCACAGAGCACCCATCACACAGGTCCGCAGCGGTGTCACGGGGGGTCAGCGAGACAACGGACTGTGTAAGGTCCAGCAATATGGAGGAGACAGCCACACGGGTGGCACAGAGCGCCCATCACACAGGACCGCAGCGGTGTCACTGGGGTCAGCGGGGCGACGGACGGTGTAAGGTCCAGCAATATGGAGACGAACGCTGCACGGGGGGCACAGAGCGCCCATCACAGGTCCGCAGCGGTATCACTGGGGTCAGCGGGGCGACGAATGGTGTAAGGTCCAGCAATATGGAGAAGAACGCTGCACGGGGGGCACAGAGCGCCCATCACACAGGTCCGCAGCGGTGTCACTGGGGCGACGGACCGTGTAAGGTCCAGCAGTATGGAGGAGAACGCTGCACGGGGGTCACAGAGCGCCCATCACACAGGTCCGCAGCGGTGTCACTGGGGTCAGCGGGGCGACGGACGGTGTAAGGTCCAGCAGTATGGAGGAGAACGCTGCACGGGGGCACAGAGCGCCCATCACATAGGTCCGCAGCGGTGTCACTGGAGTCAGCAGGGCGACGGACGGTGTGCGGTCCAGCAGTATGGAGGAGAATGCTGCACGGGGGGCACCGAGCGCCCATCACAGGTCCACAGCAGTATCACTGGGGTCAGCGGGGCGACGGATGGTGTAAGGTCCAGCAATATGGAGAAGAACGCTGCACGGGGGGCACAGAGCGCCCATCACACAGGTCCACAGCGGTGTCACTGGGGTCAGCAGGGCGACGGAAGGTGTAAGGTCCAGCAATATGGAGAACACTGCACGGGGGCACAGAGCGCCCATCACAGGTCCGCAGCGGTGTCACTGGGGTCAGCGGGGCGACGGACGGTGTAAGGTCCAGCAGTATGGAGAACGCTGCACGGGGGTCACAGAGCGCCCATCACACAGGTCCGCAGCGGTGTCACTGGGGTCAGCGGGGCGACGGACGGTGTAAGGTCCAGCAGTATGGAGGAGAATGCTGCATGGGGGGCACCAAGCGCCCATCACACAGGTCCGCAGCGGTGTCACTGGGGTCAGAGGGGCGACGGACCGTGTAAGGTCCAGCAGTATGGAGAACGCTGCACGGGGGTCACAGAGCGCCCATCACACAGGTCCGCAGCGGTGTCACTGGGGTCAGCGGGGCGACGGACGGTGTAAGGTCCAGCAGTATGGAGGAGAAGGCTGCACGGGGGGCACAGAGCGCCCATCACACAGGACCACAGCGGTGTCACTGGGGCGACGGACAGTGTAAGATCCAGCAGTATGGAGGAGAATGCTGCACGGGGGGCACAGAGCGCCCATCACAGGTCCGCAGCGGTGTCACTGGGGTCAGCAGGGCGATGGACGGTGTAAGGTCCAGCAATATGGAGGAGAACACTGCACGGGGGGCACAGAGCGCCCATCACACAGGACCGCAGCGGTGTCACTGGGGTCAGCGGGGCGACGGACGGTGTAAGGTCCAGCAATATGGAGGAGAACGCTGCACGGGGGGCACAGAGCGCCCATCACATAGGTCCGCAGCGGTGTCACTGGAGTCAGCGGGGCGACGGATGGTGTACGGTCCAGCAGTATGGAGGAGAATGCTGCACGGGGGGCACCGAGCGCCCATCACAGGTCCGCAGCGGCGTCACTGGAGTCAGCGGGGCGACGGACGGTGTAAGGTCCAGCAATATGGAGAACGCTGCACGGGGGGCACAGAGCGCCCATCACACAGGTCCGCAGCGGTGTCAGCGGGGCGACGGACGGTGTAAGGTCCAGCAATATGGAGGAGAACGCTGCACGGGGGGCACAGAGCGCCCATCACACAGGTCCGCAGCGGTGTCACTGGGGTCAGCGGGGCGACGGACGGTGTAAGGTCCAGCAATATGGAGAACACTGCACGGGGGGCACAGAGCGCCCATCACACAGGCCGCAGCGGTGTCACGGGGGGGCAGCGAGACAACGGACTGTGTAAGGTCCAGCAATATGGAGGAGACAGCCACACGGGTGGCACAGAGCGCCCATCACACAGGACCGCAGCGGTGTCACTGGGGTCAGCGGGGCGACGGACGGTGTAAGGTCCAGCAATATGGAGACGAACGCTGCACGGGGGGCACAGAGCGCCCATCACAGGTCCGCAGCGGTATCACTGGGGTCAGCGGGGCGACGGATGGTGTAAGGTCCAGCAATATGGAGACGAACGCTGCACGGGGGGCACAGAGCGCCCATCACAGGTCCGCAGCGGTATCACTGGGGTCAGCGGGGCGACGGATGGTGCAAGGTCCAGCAATATGGAGGAGACAGCCACACGGGTGGCACAGAGCGCCCATCACACAGGTCCACAGCGGTGTCACTGGGGTCAGCAGGGCGACGGAAGGTGTAAGGTCCAGCAATATGGAGAACACTGCACGGGGGCACAGAGCGCCCATCACAGGTCCACAGCGGTGTCACTGGGGTCAGCGGGGCGACGGACGGTGTAAGGTCCAGCAGTATGGAGGAGAATGCTGCACGGGGGTCACAGAGCGCCCATCACACAGGTCCGCAGCGGTGTCACTGGGGTCAGCGGGGCGACGGACGGTGTAAGGTCCAGCAGTATGGAGGAGAAGGCTGCACGGGGGGCACAGAGCGCCCATCACACAGGACCACAGCGGTGTCACTGGGGCGACGGACAGTGTAAGATCCAGCAGTATGGAGAATGCTGCACGGGGGGCACAGAGCGCCCATCACAGGTCCGCAGCGGTGTCACTGGGGTCAGCAGGGCGATGGACGGTGTAAGGTCCAGCAATATGGAGGAGAACGCTGCACGGGGGGCACCGAGCGCCCATCACACAGGACCGCAGCGGTGTCACTGGGGTCAGAGGGGCGACGGACGGTGTAAGGTCCAGCAATAAGCAGAAAACAATACACCTGCCAGCCCTTCACACAGTGTGAACAGGGGCCTACCGCTAGTTCTGCAGTCACTGCAGTCCAGGTGTATTGTTTTATACATTGTGCCCTTCATGTCACATGACCAGGCCCGGGGTCCTGACAGGAGGTCTTACAGAGGGACCCTCCGCCATAGGATTCCCAGCACTTACCTTCACTTCTTCCACCCTCCGGGACAGGCGACTGATCTTTACTCCCAAATCCTCCTTCTCCAGGCGCCCAGAATGCGCCAACACCTCGGTCACAAAGGACGCCATCCCGCCTGCCAACTCCGCCGTCCCGGGCGCTGACGGGGCCGCATTCAAACCCTGGAATTCAACCTACCCATAAAGGCATGCCGGGAAATGTAGTCCAGCGCTGGCTGTGTGACGGTCTAGTCTGTAACGAATAGACTACAATATCCGGCATGCACAGCGACATTGCAGCTGACAGCTCCGTACGGCTTTAGCTTTGTGTGCGCAAAGGATGATGGAATATAAAGTCCACACTCCACAGTAAGTTCTCAAAAGATTATACGTTTTATCAACATGGACTACAATTCCCGAAAGTAACCGGCGGCCTTGTTTTACGACGGAATCTTGAAAAACAGGATGTGATATCATGATAAAGAGGTGGCTGCCGGGAAATGTAGTTTATGCATATGATGTGACTATAGCAGCTGTTGTAAATGTAAATGTATAACGCATTGAATGTAAACAGCCGTAAACGTACTGCACTGCCCTCTTGTGGGAAAGTTCGGGAAGTAATTTATACTTAATGTACATTTTTAATAGGAAAGTAATAAACTGAAATGGCACTATAAATACTGCCACCTTGTGGAAAAGTGATGCTCTGCACTGTGAATACTGCCATCTTGTGGAAAAGCATTGCACTGCACTGTAAATACCGTCACCTTGTGGTAAAGTGATTGTACTGCAATGTAAATACTGCCTCCTTGTGGTAAAGTGATTGTACTGCAATGTAAATACCGTCACCTTGTGGTAAAGTGATATACTGCAATGTAAATACTGCCTCCTTGTGGTAAAGTGATATACTGCAATGTAAATACCGTCACCTTGTGGTAAAGTGATATACTGCAATGTAAATACTGCCACCTTCTGGTAAAGACTTGCACTACAATGTAAATACTGCCACCTTCTGGTAAAGACTTGCACTACAATGTAAATACTGCCACCTTGTGGTAAAGTTTTGCACTGCAATGTAAATACTGCCTCCTTGTGGTAAAGTGATGTACTGCATATGTTTTCCCCTCCAGATAGCCACGGTATTAGGTCTGAGTTCTGTTTTTGGTGGGACAAGTTATATGTTTTATGACACCATTCTTTTTATATAATTTACTGAAAAATGTGGGAACACTTCCAAGTGTGAAAAAATTATAATTATATCTTTTGGGGTGATTTTGTGCATTATGTGCAAAAAACGTGTTTCTCCGGGTCAGCATGATTTAGTCGCACTCGCTACCAAAGTTGTTTATTTTTATTTATTTTTGTGGCTTAAAAAAAAATTAACAACTTTGCAAAAACAAAACTTAGGTTTCTGCCTCCATTTAAATGACAACTAAAAAAAATTATAAAAATTCATCATGCCAGATTAGTATCGCCATAGTCTTACTGATATGAGGATTCCTGTCGCCGGGACGTTTTTACTGTAGCTTTAACTCCATGGAGGCAAAAAACAAAATACAATGGTATATTTTATACGAATTCACAGCATTTAGGTCTTTTTCCATCAGGATGGGGCTGCAGGACAAAGCTCCAGACCCCAATCTTGGGATCACTGGGGGTCCTTGTGATCTGTAAGTTTTCCCCTATCATACTGGTTCGGGATAATTTCATTATTTTTTGGCAGTAACCCTGTGGGGTAAACATCCCATAGATCCAATGCCAAAGTGAGGATCAAACTATAAAGGAGAGCAGCAGTGTTGTGAGGAGCGGCCCGGGACGTAGCAGAGGTTCCACTAAAAACCGTCTTTGCGTTCCAGTTCTCTCTGCAGCGATGCGCCTCCGTTCTGCGATGTTTCCGTCCGGCTCCCTTGGTAACAGTGTTCCACTAAAAAAAAGGAATAGTGCGCGACAATCACACGGACTGGCCGTCGGCTCTCTCACATGTGACAGCATGTATTTCTATACAGCTGTCACGCTCGGGTCAGGAGAGCCGACGGCCACTCCGAGCACCGCGATGTGATCGTTGTCCATATTATACAGCCACCTGACTGAACTTACTGTCCTCCACCATGCCGTTCTGTAGGCCGCAGGCATAAGGTGACATGCGACTACAGAACAGAGGGCTTCAGTGCTGGGAGATCATGTCCCTCTGCTCAGCCGCAGGGTTTAATTGTCTCGGCGTGTAGCCGTCACCACGGGTGAGTTCTGCTGTCTCAGTCTCCCCCCTGTTAGTTAGGCTTCTGATCCTGTGGAAAGTGTCACAACAGAAATCCTGGGGTGGGAAGAGGAACGCCTGGGTGATTACGGTATATCTTTTATTGTGTCACCACCATGGCTCCCCTTTTGCAAACCCTTTTAAAGACAACCTATCACTAGATCAGAAGTGGCCAGTATTTGTTCTAAGGCAGCGTGCACGTGGTGCCTTCACGCCTGAGGAAGCCTACAGAGGACGGCCATACATGTTGGATCCTTCCTGCTGTCCCGCACCTATGCTGGAGTTCTCCTTTGTGACCGTGCCTCTGTACAGGCATATGCCTTGTTTGATCTGACTTTTTTCCCCCATTACTCGCCCGTCCCCAGGACTAGAGCGTTTATTTCACTTATTTTATCTGATTTCCTGTCCTTTTCTCGGTGGCAGTGTTCCTGGCTTGCCTCTTGTCCTTTTCTCGGTGGCAGTATTCCTGGCTTGCCTCTTGTCCTTTTCTCGGTGGCAGTATTCCTGGCTTGCCTCTTGTCCATTTCTCGGTGGCAGTATTCCTGGCTTGCCTCTTGTCCGTTTCTCGGTGGCAGTATTCCTGGCTTGCCTCTTGTCCGTTTCTCGGTGGCAGTATTCCTGGCTTGCCTCTTGTCCTTTTCTCGGTGGCAGTATTCCTGGCTTGCCTCTTGTCCAATTCTCGGTGGCAGTATTCCTGGCTTGCCTCTTGTCCTTTTCTCGGTGGCAGTATTCCTGGCTTGCCTCTTGTCCGTTTCTCGGTGGCAGTATTCCTGGCTTGCCTCTTGTCCTTTTCTCGGTGGCAGTATTCCTGGCTTGCCTCTTGTCCAATTCTCGGTGGCAGTATTCCTGGCTTGCCTCTTGTCCTTTTCTCGGTGGCAGTGTTCCTGGCTTGCCTCTGGTCCTTTTCTCGGTGGCAGTATTCCTGGCTTGCCTCTTGTCCTTTTCTCGGTGGCAGTATTCCTGGCTTGCCTCTTGTCCATTTCTCGGTGGCAGTATTCCTGGCTTGCCTCTTGTCCGTTTCTCGGTGGCAGTATTCCTGGCTTGCCTCTTGTCCGTTTCTCGGTGGCAGTATTCCTGGCTTGCCTCTTGTCCTTTTCTCGGTGGCAGTATTCCTGGCTTGCCTCTTGTCCAATTCTCGGTGGCAGTATTCCTGGCTTGCCTCTTGTCCTTTTCTCGGTGGCAGTATTCCTGGCTTGCCTCTTGTCCTTTTCTCGGTGGCAGTATTCCTGGCTTGCCTCTTGTCCTTTTCTCGGTGGCAGTATTCCTGGCTTGCCTCTTGTCCGTTTCTCGGTGGCAGTATTCCTGGCTTGCCTCTTGTCCGTTTCTCGGTGGCAATATTCCTGGCTTACCTCTTGTCCTTTTCTCGGTGGCAGTATTCCTGGCTTGCCTCTTGTCTGTTTCTCGATGGCAGTATTCCTGGCTTGCCTCTTGTCCTATCTATTCCTTATTGTGGCCATTTGTAGTTCTGTCTATGAGGGTTGTTACGGGACATCTACATTGATATATACAATATCTGTATTTACAATTGTTCATTTTTTTGGGAGGAATTTCTCCGGTTTAATGCAGGTAGGTTTGCCATAACATGGGGACGTATCTTAGCACAGATTTCCCCTTGTTTTCTCATGTAATTGTTTGGTAATTTGTGACATTTTATATACATAAATTATTTGGGCGATCTTTACCTCGTATATGCTCCGACTGCGAGACCCCGAGATTTCCTGGGCGAAGCCGCTTCAGGCCATTTTTTTATTCACGCTGCTCTCCTCAATATTTAGTTTTTTTGTTTTTTTATAAATCTGCCAAACCGCTGCACAGATATAGGCACATTTTATCTAGTGTTAATTTTGATGGTAATTTACAAAGGGGCGTGGCTTACAAGGTCCTCTGGGGCGTGTCTTTAAGACAGTCTGCATTATTACCCTGTAGGTTACACCCTCTTGGAAAAGACCCTAAAAATTATCACTGAATAAAAATGCCCATATCTCTGGAACAGTATGACGGATTTATATAAAAAAAATGGAATACTCAGAGAAGCAGCAGGAATAAAATAAGAGCAAAAAATAGGCATTAAGGTATTTTTTTTTAACTAATCAGACCCATCTTCTATGTGTCAGAGGTTCTAAATAAATTGTGTAAAATTAGAAGGATCCACAGCTTCCATGTGTGACTGGGATGTGCCGATTTATTGAAATAATCCCAGCTTCTGACTTTACTAAGTGTATGGGCAATGATTAAGGGTCCGATCCATGGGATTACAGTAGCATGTAAAAGTCTGGGCACCCTTGGTCAAAATTACTGTCATTGTGAACAGTTAAGCAAGTTAAAGATTAAATTATTTCTAAAAGGCCTAAAGTTAAATATGACACATTTCCTTTATATGTTAGGCAATTGATAAATATTGTCATTTTTTATATTTTAAAAATTACAAAAAGGGAAATGGGCCCATGCAAAAGTTTGGGCACCCTTGGAGATTTGTGTGCTCAGATAACTTTGACTAACGTTTCAGACTTTAATTAGCCTGTTAGGGTTATGGCTTGTTCGCTATCATCGTTAGGAAAGGCCGAGTGATGCAAATTTCCCAGCATTATAAAAGCCTAGTCTCCTCCTACCTTGTGCCAAACACCAGCAGCCATGGGTTCTTCTAAGCAGCTGTCTAGCACTCTGAAAATGAAAATGCTGGAGGCCCACACAGCAGGAGAAAGCTATAAAAAGATAACAAAGTGTTTTCAAGTTGCCCTTTCCTCAGTTTGAAATGTAATTAAAAAACACCAGTACACAGGCAGAGATGCTTACCTGTCCAAGGCCTCCAACAATTGCATTAACCAAGGTGCAGCGGACCCAAGTTAAGATAGCAAATACACAGGTGCAATAATACCGATAATGCAGCCACCCTACAATCAGGAATTGGCCGCTTGGTGCACCTGTGCAAACAAATAGACTGTATGTGGCGTGTTCACACAGGAATGCAAAGTATATGGCTCAAAGCCTATTAATGACGCCATGTAGTGGGCTCACCATAATGCATCCTGTGTGAACAGAGGCCACAGTGTACAGAGCCATCTAGGGCCCAGCCGCACCCTGGAAAAATATACAGTGCACCAAAAACATAACAATGTATGCAAGGTATTGGTCGATATTATGGCCACAATATTTAAGCTGCCAACCTGCATCAAGGGTCCTTACATATTGGCAGTCGTAATCTAAAAAAACACCATAAGAGGAAAACCTCCACTATTCTAGACAAAAAAAACACCAGTAGAAGGCAGCCACCGATAAGGCAGCCACCCTACGGTATTATTGCACCTGTGTATTTGCCATCTTAACTTGGGTCCGCTGCACCTTGGTTAATGCAATTGTTGGAGGCCTTGGACAGGTAAGCATCTCTGCCTGTATACTGGTGTTTTTTTGTCTAGAATAGTGGAGGTCTTTCCTCTTATGGTGTTTTTTTAGATTAGGACTGCCAATATGTAAGGACCCTTGACGCGGGTTGGCAGCTTAAATATTGTGGCCATAATATCGACCAATACCTTGCATACATTGTTATGTTTTTGGTGCACTGTATATTTTTCCAGGGTGCGGCTGGGCCCTAGATGGCTCTGTACACTGTGGCCTCTGTTCACACAGGATGCATTATGGTGAGCCCGCTACATGGCGCCATTAATAGGCTTTGAGCCATATACTTTGCGTTTCTGTGTGAACACGCCACATACAGACTATTTGTTTGCACAGGTGCACCAAGCGGCCAATTCCTGATTGTAGGGTGGCTGCCTTATCGGTATTATTGCACCTGTGTATTTGTCATCTTAACTTGGGTCCACTGCACCTTGGTTAGTGCAATTGTTGGAGGCCTTGGACAGGTAAGCATCTCTGCCTGTATACTGGTGTTTTTTTGTCTAGAATAGTGGAGGTTTTTCCTCCACTGGTGTTTTTTTCTAAATGTAATTAAGAAATGGCAGTTACCAGAAACAGTGGAGGTCAAGATAAGGTCTGGAAGACCAAACAAAATTTCAGTGAGAGCTGCTCGTAGGATTGCTGGAGGGTCAAATCAGAACCCTCTTGATTGTAAAAGACCTTCAGAAAGATTTAGCAGACTCTGGAGATGTGGTACAATGTTCTACTGTTCAGAGACAATGGCACAAATATGGCCTTCATGGAAGAGTCATCAGAAGAAAACCTCTCCTGCATCCTCACCATAAAATTCCACATCAGAAGTATGCAAAAGAACATCTAAACTAGACTGATGCATTTTGGAAACAAGTCCTGTGCACCGATGAAGTTAGAATTAGAACTCTTTGGTCACACCGATCAATGTGGGGATGTATTGAGAAAAAAGGGCACAGAATTTCAGGAAAAGAACATCTCGCCAACCATTAAGCATGGCAGTGCATCAATCGTGCCTTGGGGTTGTGTTGCAGCTAATGGCACGGGGAACATTTCATGGGTAGGGGAAAGAATGGAGTCAATGAAATTTCAACAAATTTTTGATGCAAACACAACACCATCTGTAAAAAAGATGAATGTGAAAAGAGGAAGACTTCTACAAATGGATAATGATCCTAACACAGGTCAAAATCCACAATAAACTACCTCAAAAGGCGCAAGCTGAAGGTTTTACAATGGCCCTCTAATCTGAACATCATTGAAAATCTGTGGTTAGACCCCAAAATAGAAGATGGAAGACGTCCCAGAAATCTCACAGAACTGGAGGAATTCTTCAAGGGAGAATGGATGAAAAGCTTTCAAGCATGAAGTGAAAGACTCTTATCTGGCTACAAAAAGTGTATACAAGCTCTGATAATTGCAAAAGTGAGTGCTACTAGGTACTACCCATGCAGGATGCCCAAACTCCAAACTCCAAACAAGACCCTCGTTCTGTAACAAAGTAAAAATAACAAATCAACAATATCTCATACCTTCCGATGATCAGTCACGTCCCACGAAGTAAATCCATCTGAAGGGGTTAAATCATTTTACAGCCAGGAGCTGTCCTAAAGCAGTGCTCGTGGTTGTAAAACCCCGGGAATGAATGGAGTGCAGGGTGACCTGTAGTTACCTTGAGTTGTGGTGAGGCACCCTCTGCTGGATGTCCTCATATGAACTCGAATGTGGGAACTTTTACCAGGCTCCAGTTCATGAGGACATCCAGCAGGGGGCGCATCACCGCAACTCAAGGTAACTACAGGTCATTCCCCTGCAATCCATTCATTCCCGGGGTTTTACAACCATGAGCACTGCTTTAGCACAGCTCCTGGCTGTAAAATGATTTAACCCCTTCAGATGGATTTACTTCGTGGGACGTGACTGATCATCGGAAGGTATGAGATATTGTTGATTTGTTATTTTTACTTTGTTACAGAATGAGGGTCTTCAGCTGGATTAAGAGAATAATAAAATATTACAACAACCTGTGTCTTTATTTCATTAAAGGACTTTGTAATAATGTGTGTGTGTTTTATTAACCATTTCGTACTATTGGATTAATAATGGATAGGTGTCATAATTGACGCCTCTCCATTATTAATCTGGCTTAATGTCACCTTACAATAGCAAGGTGACAGTAACCCTTCATTACCCCATATCCCACCGCTACACGGGAGTGGGAAGAGAGTGGCCAAGTGCCAGAATAGGCGCATCTTCCAGATGTGCCTTTTCTGGGGTGGCTGGGGGCAGATGTTTGTAGCCGGGGGGGGCAATAACCATGGACCCTCTCTAGGCTATTAATATCTGCCCTCAATCACTGGCTTTACCACTCTGGCGGAGAAAATTGCGCGGGATCCCACGCCAATTTTTTCCGCCATTTAACCCTTTATTTTAGCAGCTACAGCGCCCACATTTTGCACATACACACTACTAACAGTAGTGTGGAATATGCAAAAAAATAAGGGATATGAGATGGTTTACTGTATGTAAACCATGTCTCATATCCTGTCGGGTTTGGGAAGGAGAAATGAAAAGCCGGCAATTGAATTGCCGGCTTTTCTCTCTAACACCGGTGCGCATTTCTCGCAAGTCACACTGCTGGTCCGTGTGTAATCCATATTTTTTTCGCCCCCATAGACTTTCATTGTCGAATTTTTTGCGCATTACGGTGACAAACGCAGCATGCTGCGATTTTGTATGGCCGTAGAAGACCGTATAATATGGATCAGTAAAATACGGCTGATAGGAGCTGGGACATAGGGAGTCATTGGGCCGTGTGTTATGCGTATTTTACGGGTGTATTTTCTGCGCTCATACGTCCGTAAAACTCGCCAGTGTGACTCCGGCCTTAGACAATTATATAGTAGATGGAGCATCATGTGGGGCCATTATACAGTATGGAGCATCATGTGCGGCCATTATACAGTATGGAGCACTGTGTGGCCATATTTTTTTGTTTATAATTATTCTTTATGAAACAGTGTGATCAGCAGTGCTAAATGGGTGTGGTTGGGACGTGGATATGGGTGTGGCTAGTTATGAATGGGTGTGGTCAGAGGCGTGGTCTAAAATTTGCCGCTTCGCGCGCCGCAGACTTTGTCCCTCTTTCCCATCTTCAAAAGTTGGGAGGTATGATTAAAGAAGTTGTCCACTACTATAACCTTTTTTTTTTTTTTTTTCATAAATCTTGCTATTATGTGCCACTGAAAACATCTACAGTGTTTATTTTAGCAATATTACCTTTCATCATGCTGTAGCAGCACATCTTTAGTGCTGGATCCAGCTCTCATGGGGTTAATCAACAACTTTCTTTCTCCTGACTTACTGTGCTCTAATACTACAAGTTCCATGATGCATTGCACTTGCGTGTAACTCTGCACCTGGCACACCCACTCCAAAACATACCCCAACCCCTCCCTCCTCTCCCCCCTCTATCTTCAAAAAGATTTGTGATGTCATTTCTGTCCAACCTCCTCTTTTACATTTGTCCAACCCACACTCCATTACACACAGATAGATAGATAGATAGATAGATAGATAGATAGATAGATAGATAGATAGATAGACAGACAGATAGATAGATAGATAGATAGATAGATAGATAGATAGATAGATAGATATGGGATGGATAGATAGATACATACAGATATATCTATACTAGCTATTGAACCCGTTCTACGCCCGGGTGGCGAGCATTTATATTGGTATGTGGTCTCCATCCTGGTATGTGCTGCTCCCATCTTGCTCTCCCATCCTGTCATGTGCTGCTCCATCCTACGCCCCCATCCTTTCATGTGCTGCTCCATCCTGCATCCCCATCCTGTCATGTGCTCCCATCCTGCGCCCCCATCCTGTCATGTGCTGCACCCCCATTCTGTCATGTGCTGCTCCCATCCTGCTCCCCCATCCTGTCATGTGCTGCTCCCATCCTGCATCTCCATCCTGTCATTTGCTCCCATCCTGCGCCCCCATCCTGTCATATGCTGCTCCATCCAGCACCCCCATCCTGTCATGTGTGCGCCCCATTCTGTCATGTGCTGCTCCCATCCTGCTCCCCCATTCTGTCATGTGCTGCTCCATCCTGCGTCCCCATCCTGTCATGTGCTCCCATCCTGAGCCCTCATCCTGTCATGTGCTCCCATCCTGCACCCCCATCCTGTCATGTGCTCCCATCCTGCACCCCCATCCTGTCATGTGTGTGCTCCCATTCTGTCATGTGCTGCTCCCATCGTGCGCAATCATTCTGTCATGTGCTGCTCCCATCCTGCGCCCCCATTCTGTCATGTGCTGCTCCCATCCTGCGCCCCCATTCTGTTGTAATGTGCTGCACCCATTCTGCCTGTTCCTGTTTCCATTCTGCCATATGTTGCTCCCATCTTTCTCTCTCCGGCTCTACTGCTTGAGTGCGGGGCGGCTCTGCGTGGCTGTGCGGGGCGGCTCTGCCTAGCTGTGCGGGGCGGCTCTGCCTGGCTGTGTGGGGCGGCTCTGCCTGGCTGTGCGGGGTGGCTGTGCGGGGCTGCTGTGCCTGAGTGCGGGGCGGCTGTGCGGGGTGGCTGTGCCTGAGTGCGGGGCGGCTGTGCCTGAGTGCGGGGCGGCTGTGCGTGGCGGCTGTGCCTGAGTGCGGGGCAGCTGTGCATGGCGGCTGTGCCTGAGTGCGGGGCGGCTATGCCTGAGTGCGGGCGGCTATGCGTGGTGGCTGTGCCTGAGTGCGGGGCGGCTGTGCCTGAGTGCGGGGCGGCTGTGCGGGGCGGCTGTGCCTGAGTGCGGGGCGGCTGTGCGGGGTGGCTGTGCCTGAGTGCGGGGCGGCTGTGCCTGAGTGCGGGGCGGCTGTGCGTGGCGGCTGTGCCTGAGTGCGGGGCAGCTGTGCATGGCGGCTGTGCCTGAGTGCGGGGCGGCTATGCCTGAGTGCGGGCGGCTATGCGTGGTGGCTGTGCCTGAGTGCGGGGCGGCTGTGCCTGAGTGCGGGGCGGCTGTGCGGGGCGGCTGTGCCTGAGTGCGGGGCGGCTGTGCCTGAGTGCGGGGCGGCTGTGCGGGGCGGCTGTGCCTGAGTGCGGGGCTGCTATGCCTGAGTGCGGGGCGGCTGTGCCTGAGTGCAGGGCTGCTATGCCTGAGTGCGGGCGGCTGTGCGGGGTGGCTGTGCGGGGCTGCTGTGCCTGAGTGCGGGGCGGCTGTGCGGGGTGGCTGTGCCTGAGTGCGGGGCGGCTGTGCCTGAGTGCGGGGCGGCTGTGCGTGGCGGCTGTGCCTGAGTGCGGGGCAGCTGTGCATGGCGGCTGTGCCTGAGTGCGGGGCGGCTATGCCTGAGTGCGGGCGGCTATGCGTGGTGGCTGTGCCTGAGTGCGGGGCGGCTGTGCCTGAGTGCGGGGCGGCTGTGCGGGGCGGCTGTGCCTGAGTGCGGGGCGGCTGTGCCTGAGTGCGGGGCGGCTGTGCGGGGCGGCTGTGCCTGAGTGCGGGGCTGCTATGCCTGAGTGCGGGGCGGCTGTGCCTGAGTGCAGGGCTGCTATGCCTGAGTGCGGGCGGCTGTGCGTGGCGGCTGTGCCTGAGTGCGGGGCGGCTGTGCCTGAGTGAGGGGCGGCTGTGCATTGCGGCTGTGCCTGAGTGTGGGGCGGCTGTGCGGGGCGGCTGTGCGTGGCTGTGCGGGGCGGCTGTGTCTGAGTGCGGGGCGGCTGTGTGTTGTGAACTCAATTTTTGGGCTCCCTCTAGTGGTCACAAGCGGTACTGTGTAGTGTTGTCTTTCTGCAGGTTGCAGCATCAGCTGGTTCGTTATCCTTGGTTGGTTTCCTATTTAGCTCACCTGGATACTCAGTTCCTTGCCTGCTATCAATGTATTCAGTGCTCTTCAGATTCCTTGTGTCTACCTTGCTCCCAGTCTCTCCAAGACAAGCTAAGTTTTTGTTTGATCATTTTTTGATTATCAGTGTTCATTATGTTTTTAGTCCAGCTCGCTAAAATGTGATTTCCTCGCTTGCTGGTTGCTCTAGGGGACTGAGGTTCTCCCCCCACACCGTTAGTTGGTGTGGGGGTTCTTGAAATCTCAGAGTGGATATTTTGTAAGGGTTTTTTACTGACCGCATAGATTCCCTTTTCTATTTTCTGCTATCTAGTATTAGTGGGCCTCATTTGCTGAATCTGCTTTCACCCCTGTGTATGTGCCTTCCTCTTACCTCACCGTTATTATCTGTTGGGGGCTTCTATATCTTTGGGGATTATTTCTCTGGAGGCAAGAGAGGTCTTTTCTTTCTCTCTAGGGGTAGTTAGTTCCTCAGGCTGGCTCGAGACGTCTAGGATTTTTAGGCACGTTCACCGGCTACTTCTAGTGTGTTTGGATAGGTTCAGATTTGCGGTCAGTCCAGTTTGCCACCTCCCTAGAGCTTGTCCTATGTTTGTTACTTAGCTGGAGTAATTTGTGATCCTCAACCACTAAGGATCATAACAGTTGTGCCTGAGTGCGGGCGGCTGTGCGTGGCGGCTGTGCCTGAGTGCGGGGCGGCTGTGCGGGGCGGCTGTGCCTGAGTGCGGGGCGGCTGTGCCTGAGTGCGGGGCGGCTGTGCCTGAGTGCGGGGTGGCTGTGCGTGGCGGCTGTGCCTGAGTGCGGGGCGGCTGTGTGTGACGGCTGTGCCTGAGTGCGGGGTGGCTGTGCGTGGCAGCTGTGCCTGAGTGCGGGGCGGCTATGCCTCAGTGCGGGCGGCTGTGCGGGGCGGCTGTGCCTGAGTGCGGGACGGCTGTGCCTGAGTACGGGGTGGCTGTGCCTGAGTGCGGGGCTGCTATGCGTGGCAGCTGTGCCTGAGTGCGGGGCGGCTGTGCCTTAGTGCGGGGCGGCTGTGCCTGAGTGCGGGGCGGCTGTGCCTGAGTGCGGGGCGGCTGTGCGGGGCGGCTGTGCCTGAGTGCGGGGCTGCTATGCCTGAGTGCGGGGCGGCTGTGCCTGAGTGCGGGGCTGCTATGCCTGAGTGCGGGCGGCTGTGCGTGGCGGCTGTGCCTGAGTGCGGGGCGGCTGTGCCTGAGTGAGGGGCGGCTGTGCGTTGCGGCTGTGCCTGAGTGCGGGGCGGCTGTGCGGGGCGGCTGTGCGTGGCTGTGCAGGGCGGCTGTGCCTGAGTGCGGGGCGGCTGTGCCTGAGTGCGGGCGGCTGTGCGTGGTGGCTGTGCCTGAGTGCGGGGCGGCTGTGCCTGAGTGCGGGGCGGCTGTGCGGGGCGGCTGTGCCTGAGTGCGGGGCTGCTATGCCTGAGTGCGGGCGGCTGTGCGTGGCGGCTGTGCCTGAGTGCGGGGAGGCTGTGCCTGAGTGTGGGGTGGCTGTGCCTGAGTGCGGGGCGGCTGTGCGTGGCGGCTGTGCCTGAGTGCGGGGCGGCTGTGCGGGGCGACTGTGCCTGAGTGCGGGGCGGCTGTCCCTGAGTGCGTGGCGGCTGTGCCTGAGTGCGGGGCGGCTGTGCGGGGCGACTGTGCCTGAGTGCGGGGCGGCTGTGCCTGAGTGCGGGGCGGCTGTGCCTGAGTGCGGGGTGGCTGTGCATGGCGGCTGTGCCTGAGTGCGGGGCGGCTGTGCCTGAGTGCGGGGCGGCTGTGCGTGACGGCTGTGCCTCAGTGCGGGGCGGCTGTGCGTGGCGGCTGTGCCTGAGTGCGGGGCGGCTATGCCTGAGTGCGGGCGGCTGTGCGGGGCGGCTGTGCCTGAGTGCGGGGCGGCTGTGCCTGAGTGCGGGGTGGCTGTGCCTGAGTGCGGGGCTGCTATGCGTGGCGGCTGTGCCTGAGTGCGGGGCGGCTGTGCCTGAGTGCGGGGCGGCTGTGCGGGGCGGCTGTGCCTGAGTGCGGGGCGGCTGTGCCTGAGTGCGGGGCGGCTGTGCCTGAGTGCGGGGCGGCTGTGCGGGGCGGCTGTGCCTGAGTGCGGGGCTGCTATGCCTGAGTGCGGGGCGGCTGTGCCTGAGTGCGGGGCTGCTATGCCTGAGTGCGGGCGGCTGTGCGTGGCGGCTGTGCCTGAGTGCGGGGCGGCTGTGCCTGAGTGCGGGGCGGCTGTGCGGGGCGGCTGTGCCTGAGTGCGGGGCGGCTGTGCGTGGCTGTGCGGGGCGGCTGTGCCTGAGTGCGGGGCGGCTGTGCCTGAGTGCGGGGCGGCTGTGCCTGAGTGCGGGGCGGCTGTGCGGGGCGGCTGTGCCTGAGTGCGGGGCTGCTATGCCTGAGTGCGGGGCGGCTGTGCCTGAGTGCGGGGCTGCTATGCCTGAGTGCGGGCGGCTGTGCGTGGCGGCTGTGCCTGAGTGCGGGGCGGCTGTGCCTGAGTGCGGGGCGGCTGTGCGGGGTGGCTGTGCCTGAGTGCGGGGCGGCTGTGCGTGGCTGTGCGGGGCGGCTGTGCCTGAGTGCGGGGCGGCTGTGCCTGAGTGTGGGCGGCTGTGCGTGGCGGCTGTGCCTGAGTGCGGGGCGGCTGTGCCTGAGTGCGGGGCGGCTGTGCGGGGCGGCTGTGCCTGAGTGCGGGACTGCTATGCCTGAGTGCGGGCGGCTGTGCGTGGCGGCTGTGCCTGAGTGCGGGGCGGCTGTGCCTGAGTGCGGGGCGGCTGTGCGTGGCTGTGCGGGGCGGCTGTGCCTGAGTGCGGGGCGGCTGTGCCTGAGTGTGGGCGGCTGTGCGTGGCGGCTGTGCCTGAGTGCGGGGCGGCTGTGCCTGAGTGCGGGGCGGCTGTGCGGGGCGGCTGTGCCTGAGTGCGGGACTGCTATGCCTGAGTGCGGGCGGCTGTGCGTGGCGGCTGTGCCTGAGTGCGGGGCGGCTGTGCCTGAGTGCGGGGTGGCTGTGCCTGAGTGCGGGGCGGCTGTGCGTGGCGGCTGTGCCTGAGTGCGGGGCGGCTGTGCGGGGCGGCTGTGCCTGAGTGCGGGGCGGCTGTCCCTGAGTTCGTGGCGACTGTGCCTGAGTGCGGGGCGGCTGTGCGGGGCGGCTGTGCCTGAGTGCGGGGCGGCTGTGCCTTAGTGCGGGGCGGCTGTGCCTGAGTGCGGTGTGGCTGTGCGTGGCGGCTGTGCCTGAGTGCGGGGCGGCTGTGCGTGGCGGCTGTGCCTGAGTGCGGGGCTGCTATGCCTGAGTGCGGGCGGCTGTGCGTGGCGGCTGTGCCTGAGTGTGGGGCGGCTGTGCCTGAGTGCGGGGCGGCTGTGCCTGAGTGCGGGGGCGGCTGTGCCTGAGTGCGGGGCGGCTGTGCGTGGCGGCTGTGCCTGAGTGCGGGGCGGCTGTGCCTGAGTGCGGGGCTGCTATGCCTGAGTGCGGGCGGCTGTGCGTGGCGGCTGTGCCTGAGTGCGGGGCGGCTGTGCGGGGCGACTGTGCCTGAGTGCGGGGCGGCTGTCCCTGAGTGCGTGGCGGCTGTGCCTTAGTGCGGGGCGGCTGTGCCTGAGTGCGGTGTGGCTGTGCGTGGCGGCTGTGCCTGAGTGCGGGGCGGCTGTGCGTGGCGGCTGTGCCTGAGTGCGGGGCTGCTATGCCTGAGTGCGGGCGGCTGTGCGTGGCGGCTGTGCCTGAGTGTGGGGCGGCTGTGCCTGAGTGCGGGGCGGCTGTGCCTGAGTGCGGGGGCGGCTGTGCCTGAGTGCGGGGCGGCTGTGCGTGGCGGCTGTGCCTGAGTGCGGGGCGGCTGTGCCTGAGTGCGGGGCTGCTATGCCTGAGTGCGGGCGGCTGTGCGTGGCGGCTGTGCCTGAGTGCGGGGCGGCTGTGCGGGGCGACTGTGCCTGAGTGCGGGGCGGCTGTCCCTGAGTGCGTGGCGGCTGTGCCTGAGTGCGGGGCGGATGTGCGGGGCGGCTGTGCCTGAGTGCGGGGCGGCTGTGCCTGAGTGCGGGGCGGCTGTGCCTGAGTGCGGGGTGGCTGTGCATGGCGGCTGTGCCTGAGTGCGGGGCGGCTGTGCGTGGCGGCTGTGCCTGAGTGCGGGGCGGCTGTGCGTGACGGCTGTGCCTCAGTGCGGGGCGGCTGTGCGTGGCGGCTGTGCCTGAGTGCGGGGCGGCTATGCCTGAGTGCGGGCGGCTGTGCGGGGCGGCTGTGCCTGAGTGCGGGGCGGCTGTGCCTGAGTGCGGGGTAGCTGTGCCTGAGTGCTGGGCTGCTATGCGTGGCGGCTGTGCCTGAGTGCGGGGCGGCTGTGCCTGAGTGCGGGGCGGCTGTGCGGGGCGGCTGTGCCTGAGTGCGGGGCGGCTGTGCCTGAGTGCGGGGCGGCTGTGCCTGAGTGCGGGGCGGCTGTGCGGGGCGGCTGTGCCTGAGTGCGGGGCTGCTATGCCTGAGTGCGGGGCGGCTGTGCCTGAGTGCGGGGCTGCTATGCCTGAGTGCGGGCGGCTGTGCGTGGTGGCTGTGCCTGAGTGCGGGGCGGCTGTGCCTGAGTGCGGGGTGGCTGTGCGGGGCGGCTGTGCCTGAGTGCGGGGCGGCTGTGCGTGGCTGTGCGGGGCGGCTGTGCCTGAGTGCGGGGCGGCTGTGCCTGAGTGTGGGCGGCTGTGCGGGGCGGCTGTGCCTGAGAGCGGGGCGGCTGTGCCTGAGTGCGTGGCGGCTGTGTGGGGCGGCTGTGCCTGAGTGCGGGACTGCTATGCCTGAGTGCGGGCGGCTGTGCGTGGCGGCTGTGCCTGAGTGCGGGGCGGCTGTGCCTGAGTGCGGGGTGGCTGTGCCTGAGTGCGGGGCGGCTGTGCGTGGCGGCTGTGCCTGAGTGCGGGGCGGCTGTGCGGGGCGGCTGTGCCTGAGTGCGGGGCGGCTGTCCCTGAGTGCGTGGCGACTGTGCCTGAGTGCGGTGCGGCTGTGCGGGGCGGCTGTGCCTGAGTGCGGGGCGGCTGTGCCTTAGTGCGGGGCAGCTGTGCCTGAGTGCGGTGTGGCTGTGCGTGGCGTGTCATGAATCCCAATGGCTAGGGATAGCAAGGGACAAGCAAAGTAATACAAAATATCGGACGAGCTCTAGGGTGATGGAACCTGGGCTGACCGCTGCCCTACGCCTGACAAACGCAACTAGAGATAGCCAGGGAGCGTGCCTACGTTGGTTCTAGACGCCACGCACCAGCCTAAGAGCTAACTAGTACTGCAGAGAAAATAAGACCTCACTTGCCTCCAGAGGAATGAACCCCAAAAGGTATAGTTGCCCCCCACATGTATTGACGGTGAAATGAGAGGAAGGCACACACATAGAGATGATATATATAGGTTCAGCAAATTGAGGCCCGCTGTAAACTAGAAAGCAGAACGATACAAAAGGGGTCTGAGCGGTCAGCAAAAAACCCTAATCAAAAAAACCATCCTGAGATTACAAGAACCCATGTGCCAACTCATGGCACATGGGGAGAACCTCAGTCCACTAGAGCTACCAGCTAGCATAGAGACATAATAAGCAAGCTGGACAAAAAACCAAACAACTGAAAATCAGCACTTAGCTTATCCTGAAAGATCTGGGAGCAGGTAGGCAGGAACCAAACAGAGCACATCTGAATACATTGATAGCCGGCAAGGGAATGACAGAAAGGCCAGGTAAAATAGGAAACACCCAGCCTCTGATGGACAGGTGGAAACCAAAGGCCGCAACCCACCAAAGTCACCCAGTACCAGCAGTAACCACCAGAGGGAGCCCACAAACAGAATCCACAACAGTACCCCCCCCTTGAGGAGGGGTCACCGAACCCTCACGAGAACCCCCAGGGCGATCAGGGTGAACTCTATGGAAGGCGCGGACCAAATCAGTCGCATGAACATCGGAGGCGACCACCCAGGAATTATCCTCCTGACCATAACCCTTCCACTTAACCAAATACTGGAGTTTGCGTCTGGAAACACGAGAATCCAAGATCTTCTCAACAACATACTCCAATTCTCCCTCCACCAGCACCGGAGCAGGAGGCTCAACCGAAGGAACAACGGGCACCTCATACCTCCGCAACAACGACCGATGGAACACATTATGAATAGCAAACGATGCTGGGAGATCCAAACGAAAAGATACAGGGTTAAGAATCTCCGAGATCCTATAAGGACCGATGAACCGAGGCTTGAACTTAGGAGAAGAGACCTTCATAGGGACAAAACGAGAAGACAACCACACCAAATCCCCAACAAGAAGTCGGGGACCCACGCGGCGACGGCGATTAGCAAACTGCTGAGTCTTCTCCTGAGATAACTTCAAATTGTCCACCACCTGATTCCAAATCTGATGTAGCCTGTCCATCACCACGTCCACTCCAGGACAATCCGAAGACTCCACCTGACCAGAGGAAAAACGAGGATGAAACCCCGAATTACAAAAAAAAGGAGAGACCAACGTGGCAGAACTAGCCCGATTATTAAGAGCAAATTCGGCCAGCGGCAAAAAAGCAACCCAGTCATCTTGATCAGCAGAAACAAAACACCTCAAATAAGTTTCCAAGGTCTGATTAGTTCGCTCCGTCTGGCCATTCGTCTGAGGATGGAATGCAGACGAGAAAGACAAATCAATGCCCATCTTGGCACAAAACGTCCGCCAAAATCTAGACACAAACTGGGATCCCCTGTCAGAAATGATATTCTCCGGAATCCCATGCAAACGAACCACGTTCTGAAAAAATAAAGGGACCAACTCAGAGGAGGAAGGCAACTTAGGCAAGGGCACCAAATGAACCATCTTAGAAAAGCGGTCACACACCACCCAGATAACGGACATTTTCTGTGAAACCGGGAGATCAGAAATAAAATCCATGGAAATGTGCGTCCAAGGCCTCTTCGGGATGGGCAAGGATAACAACAACCCACTGGCCCGAGAACAGCAAGGCTTAGCTCGAGCACACACTTCACAAGACTGCACAAAGGTACGCACATCCCTAGACAAGGAAGGCCACCAAAAAGACCTGGCCACCAAGTCTCTAGTACCAAATATTCCAGGATGACCAGCCAACACAGAAGAATGGACCTCGGAGATGACTCTACTGGTCCAATCATCCGGAACAAACAGTCTTTCTGGTGGACAACGATCCGGTTTACCCACCTGAAACTCCTGCAATGCACGTCGCAAGTCTGGGAATACGGCGGACAATATTACCCCATCCCTAAGGATACCAGTAGGCCCAGAGTCTCCAGGAGAGTCAGGCACAAAACTCCTGGAAAGAGCATCTGCCTTCACATTCTTTGAACCTGGCAGGTATGAAACCACGAAATTGAAACGAGAAAAAAACAACGACCAACGAGCCTGTCTAGGATTCAAACGCCTGGCAGACTCAAGGTAAATGAGATTCTTGTGATCAGTCAAGACCACCACACGATGTTTAGCACCCTCAAGCCAATGACGCCACTCCTCAAATGCCCACTTCATGGCCAAAAGCTCCCGATTACCCACATCATAATTGCGCTCGGCGGGCGAGAATTTTCTAGAGAAGAATGCACATGGCTTCATCACCGAGCCATTAGAACTTCTCTGTGACAAAACCGCCCCCGCTCCAATCTCGGAAGCATCAACCTCAACCTGAAAAGGAAGTGAAACATCTGGTTGACACAACACAGGAGCAGAAGAAAACCGGCTCTTAAGTTCCTGAAAGGCCTCCACGGCCGCAGGAGACCAATCAGCAACATCAGCACCCTTTTTAGTCAAATCAGTCAAAGGTTTAACAATACTGGAAAAATTAGCAATGAACCGACGATAAAAATTAGCAAACCCCAAGAACTTCTGAAGGCTCTTAACAGATGTAGGTTGTGTCCAGTCACAAATCGCCTGAACCTTGACGGGATCCATCTCAATAGTAGAAGGAGAAAAAATGTACCCCAAAAAAGAAATCTTCTGGACTCCGAAGAGACACTTTGAGCCCTTCACAAACAGAGAATTGGCCCGCAGAACCTGAAACACCTTCCTGACCTGTAAAACATGAGACTCCCAGTCATCAGAAAACACCAAAATATCATCCAAATACACAATCATAAACTTATCCAGATATTCACGGAAAATATTGTGCATAAAGGACTGAAAGACTGACGGAGCATTGGAGAGTCCAAAAGGCATTACCAAATACTCAAAATGGCCCTCAGGCGTATTAAATGCGGTTTTCCACTCGTCACCCTGTTTTATCCGCACCAGATTATACGCACCGCAAAGGTCTATCTTAGTGAACCACCTAGCCCCCTTAATGCGAGCAAACAAATCAGTCAATAATGGCAGTGGATACTGATATTTGACTGTAATCTTATTCAGAAGGCGATAATCTATACAAGGCCTCAGGGAACCATCTTTTTTTGCCACGAAAAAAAAACCTGCTCCCAGAGGGGACGAAGATGGACGAATATGTCCCTTTTCCAAGGACTCCTTAATATAATTCCGCATAGCAGTATGCTCTGGCAGTGACAGATTAAATAAACGACCCTTAGGGAACTTACTGCCAGGAATCAATTCTATAGCACAGTCACAATCTCTATGAGGAGGGAGCGAATTGAGCTTAGGCTCCTCAAAAACATCCCTATAGTCAGACAAAAACGCAGGGATCTCAGAAGGAGTAGATGAAGCGATTGAAATCGGAGGTGCATAATCATGAACCCCCTGACATCCCCAGCTTAACACAGACATTGTTTTCCAGTCCAGGACAGGATTATGAGTTTGTAACCATGGCAGACCAAGCACTAGTACATCATGTAAATTATACAGTACAAGGAAGCGAATCACCTCCTGATGAACGGGAGTCATGCGCATGGTCACTTGTGTCCAATTCTGCGGCTTATTCATAGCCAATGGTGTAGAGTCAATTCCCTTCAGAGGGATAGGAACTTCCAGAGGCTCCAGACTAAAACCGCAGCGTTTAGCAAATGACCAATCCATAAGACTCAGGGCAGCGCCTGAATCCACATAGGCATCGACGGAAATGGAAGACAGTGAAAAAATCAGAGTCACAGACAAAATGAACATAGGCTGCAGAGTACCAATGGCAAAAGATTTATCAACCCTTTTTGTGCGTTTAGAGCATGCTGATATAACATGAGCTGAATCACCACAATAAAAACACAATCCATTTTTCCGCCTATAATTTTGCCGTTCACTTCTGGACTGAATTCTATCACATTGCATAGTCTCAGGTGCCTGTTCAGAAGACACCGCCAACTGGTGCACGGGTTTCCGCTCCCGTAAACGCCGATCAATCTGAATGGCCATAGCCATCGACTCATTCAGACCTGTAGGCGTAGGGAACCCCACCATAATATCCTTAATGGCCTCGGAAAGACCATTTCTGAAGTTAGCAGCCAGGGCGCACTCATTCCACTGAGTAAGCACCGACCATTTCCGAAATTTTTGACAATATATTTCCGCTTCATCATGCCCCTGAGAGAGGGCTAATAAAGCCTTTTCAGCCTGAATCTCCAGGTTGGGTTCCTCATAGAGCAATCCCAATGCCAGAAAAAACGCATCCACATTGAGCAATGCAGGATCCCCTGGTGCCAATGCAAATGCCCAATTCTGAGGGTCGCCCCGCAGGAAAGATATTACAATCTTGACCTGTTGAGCAGGGTCTCCAGAGGAGCGAGATTTTAAAGAAAGAAACAATTTACAATTGTTCCTGAAATTCAGGAAGGTAGATCTATCTCCAGAAAAGAACTCTGGAATAGGAATTCTAGGTTCAGACATGGGAGTGTGAACAACAAAATCCTGTATGTTTTGAACTTTTGCCGCGAGATTACTCAGGCTGGAAGCCAAACTCTGGACATCCATGTTAAACAGCTAATATCAGAGCCATTCAAGGGTTAAGAGGAGGTAAGAAGCAGCTAGACAGCAATTAAGGGCTAGGCAGCAAAACTCTGAAGGAAAAAAAAAAAAAAATTTCCCTTAAACACTTCTTTTTCTCCTGCTTCAGCCCAAACAATTAACACTTTGTGGGCCGGCTATACTGTCATGAATCCCAATGGCTAGGGATAGCAAGGGACAAGCAAAGTAATACAAAATATCGGACGAGCTCTAGGGTGATGGAACCTGGGCTGACCGCTGCCCTACGCCTGACAAACGCAACTAGAGATAGCCAGGGAGCGTGCTGTTGTGAATTTGCTTTTTGCTCCCTCTAGTGGTTACTAGTTTTTTGACTCTGGTTTTTCTGTCATTCCTTTTATCCGCACCTGGGTCGTTAGTTAGGGGTGTTGCTATATAAGCTCCCTGGACCTTCAGTTCAATGCCTGGCAACGTAGTTATCAGAGCTAGTCTGCTGTGCTCTTGTCTACTGATCCTGGTTCCAGTTATATCAGCTAAGTCTGCCTTTTGCTTTTTGCTATTTGTTTTGGTTTTGTATTTTTGTCCAGCTTGTTCCAAATCTATATCCTGACCTTTGCTGGAAGCTCTAGGGGGCTGGTGTTCTCCCCCCGGACCGTTAGACGGTTCGGGGGTTCTTGAATTTCCAGTGTGGATTTTGATAGGGTTTTTGTTGACCATATAAGTTACCTTTCTTTATTCTGCTATCAGTAAGCGGGCCTCTCTGTGCTAAACCTGATTCATTTCTGTGTTTGTCATTTCCTCTTACCTCACCGTCATTATTTGTGGGGGGCTTCTATCCAGCTTTGGGGTCCCCTTCTCTGGAGGCAAGAAAGGTCTTTGTTTTCCTCTACTAGGGGTAGCTAGATTCTCCGGCTGGCGCGTGTCATCTAGAATCAACGTAGGAATGATCCCCGGCTACTTCTAGTGTTGGCGTTAGGAGTAGATATATGGTCAACCCAGTTACCACTGCCCTATGAGCTGGATTTTTGTATTCTGCAGACTTCCACGTTCCTCTGAGACCCTCGCCATTGGGGTCATAACAGTTTGCCAGGCCAGTATTAAATGTTTAATGCATTGCAGAAGAGGGATTATAAGAAAGAAGATTCTGAGTTTTTTTTTTTTTTTTTTTTTTTTCTTCTTCCCCTTTACCTCAGAGTGGCTATGCTTGCTGCAGACATGAATGTCCAGACCTTGATTACAAGTGTGGACCAGCTGGCTACTCGTGTGCAGGGCATACAAGACTATGTTATCAGAAATCCTAGGTCAGAACCTAAAATACCGATTCCTGAACTGTTTTCCGGAGACAGGTTTAAGTTTAGGAATTTCGTGAATAATTGTAAATTGTTTTTGTCCCTGAGACCCTGTTCATCTGGAGATTCTGCTCAGCAAGTAAAAATTGTTATTTCGTTCTTACGGGGCGACCCTCAGGATTGGGCTTTTTCGCTGGCGCCAGGAGATCCGGCATTGGCTGATCTTGATGCGTTTTTTCTGGCGCTCGGTTTACTTTATGAGGAACCCAATCTTGAGATTCAGGCAGAAAAGGCCTTGCTGGCTATGTCTCAGGGGCAGGACGAGGCTGAAGTGTATTGCCAAAAATTTCGGAAATGGTCCGTGCTGACACATTGGAACGAGTGTGCACTGGCCGCTAATTTTAGAAATGGCCTTTCTGAAGCCATTAAGAATGTTATGGTGGGTTTTCCCATTCCCACAGGTCTGAATGATACTATGGCACTGGCTATTCAAATTGACCGGCGGTTGCGGGAGCGCAAAACCGCAAATTCCCTCATGGTGTTGTCTGAACAGACACCTGATTTAATGCAATGTGATAGAATCCTGACTAGAAATGAGCGGAAAATTCATAGACGCCGGAATGGCTTGTGCTACTACTGTGGTGATTCTACACATGTTATCTCAGCATGCTCTAAACGTATAGCTAAGGTTGTTAGTCCTGACACCGTTGGTAATTTGCAACCTAAATTTATTCTGTCTGTAACTTTGATTTGCTCACTGTCATCTTATCCTGTCATGGCGTTTGTAGATTCAGGTGCTGCCCTGAGTCTCATGGATCTCTCATTTGCTAAGCGCTGTGGTTTTACTCTTGAACCATTAGAAAATCCTATTCCTCTTAGGGGTATTGATGCTACACCATTGGCAGCAAATAAACCGCAGTATTGGACACAGGTTACCATGTGCATGACTCCTGAACACCGCGAGGTGATACGTTTCCTGGTTTTACATAAAATGCATGATTTGGTTGTTTTAGGGCTGCCATGGTTACAGACCCATAATCCAGTCCTGGACTGGAAGGCTATGTCAGTCTCAAGTTGGGGCTGTCGTGGTATTCATGGGGATTCCCTGCCTGTGTCTATTGCTTCTTCTACGCCTTCGGAAGTTCCGGAGTATTTGTCTGATTATCAGGATGTCTTCAGTGAGTCTGAGTCCAGTGCACTGCCTCCTCATAGGGACTGTGACTGTGCTATAGATTTGATCCCAGGCAGTAAGTTTCCTAAGGGAAGACTGTTTAATCTGTCGGTACCTGAACATACCGCTATGCGTTCATATATCAAGGAGTCTCTGGAGAAAGGACATATTCGTCCGTCTTCTTCCCCTCTTGGTGCGGGATTCTTTTTTGTGGCAAAAAAGGACGGATCTTTGAGACCTTGTATTGATTATCGGCTTTTAAATAAGATCACTGTCAAATTTCAGTATCCTTTACCGCTGTTGTCTGACTTGTTTGCCCGGATTAAGGGTGCCAAGTGGTTCACCAAGATAGACCTTCGTGGTGCGTACAACCTTGTGCGCATTAAGCAAGGTGATGAATGGAAAACCGCATTAAATACGCCCGAAGGTCATTTTGAGTACTTGGTGATGCCTTTTGGGCTCTCCAATGCGCCTTCAGTTTTTCAGTCCTTTATGCATGACATTTTCCGGAAGTATCTGGATAAATTTTTGATTGTTTATCTGGATGATATTTTGGTTTTTTCTGATAATTGGGATTCGCATGTGGAGCAGGTCAGGTTGGTCTTTAAAATTTTGCGTGAAAATTCTTTGTTTGTCAAGGGCTCAAAGTGTCTCTTTGGTGTACAGAAGGTTCCCTTTTTGGGGTTCATTTTTTCCCCTTCTGCTGTGGAGATGGACCCAGTCAAGGTCCGAGCTATTCTTGATTGGACTCAGCCCTCGTCAGTTAAGAGTCTTCAGAAGTTCTTGGGCTTCGCTAACTTCTACCGTCGTTTTATTGCTAATTTTTCTAGCATTGTGAAACCTTTGACGGATATGACCAAGAAGGGCTCCGATGTAGCTAACTGGGCTCCTGCTGCCGTGGAGGCTTTCCAGGAGTTGAAACGCCGGTTTACTTCGGCGCCTGTTTTGTGCCAGCCTGACGTCTCACTTCCCTTTCAGGTTGAGGTGGATGCTTCGGAGATTGGGGCAGGGGCCGTTTTGTCGCAGAGAGGCCCTGGTTGCTCTGTTATGAAACCTTGTGCCTTTTTCTCTAGGAAGTTTTCGCCTGCCGAGCGAAATTATGATGTGGGCAATCGGGAGTTGTTGGCCATGAAATGGGCATTTGAGGAGTGGCGTCATTGGCTCGAGGGTGCTATGCATCGTGTGGTGGTCTTGACTGATCACAAAAATCTGATGTATCTCGAGTCTGCTAAACGCCTTAATCCGAGACAGGCCCGCTGGTCATTGTTTTTCTCCCGCTTTGATTTTGTTGTCTCGTATTTACCAGGTTCAAAGAATGTGAAGGCCGATGCTCTTTCTAGGAGCTTTGTACCTGATGCTCCTGGAGTCGCTGATCCTGTTGGTATTCTTAAAGATGGAGTTATCTTGTCAGCTATTTCTCCGGATCTGCGACGTGTGTTGCAGAGATTTCAGGCTGATAGGCCTGAGTCTTGTCCACCTGACAGACTGTTTGTCCCGGATAAGTGGACCAGCAGAGTCATTTCCGAGGTTCATTCCTCGGTGTTGGCAGGTCACCCGGGAATTTTTGGCACCAGAGATCTGGTGGCCAGGTCCTTTTGGTGGCCTTCCTTGTCAAGGGATGTGCGGTCATTTGTGCAGTCCTGTGGGACTTGTGCTCGAGCCAAGCCTTGCTGTTCTCGTGCCAGCGGTTTGCTCTTGCCCTTGCCTGTCCCGAAGAGACCTTGGACACATATCTCCATGGATTTCATTTCTGATCTTCCGCTATCTCAGGGCATGTCCGTTATCTGGGTGATATGTGATCGCTTCTCCAAGATGGTCCATTTGGTTCCTTTGCCTAAGCTGCCTTCCTCTTCCGATCTGGTTCCTGTGTTTTTCCAGAACGTGGTTCGTTTGCACGGCATCCCTGAGAATATTGTGTCAGACAGAGGATCCCAGTTCGTTTCCAGGTTCTGGCGATCCTTTTGTAGTAGGATGGGCATTGATTTGTCGTTTTCGTCTGCTTTCCATCCTCAGACTAATGGACAGACGGAGCGAACCAATCAGACTTTGGAGGCTTATTTGAGGTGTTTTGTCTCTGCTGATCAGGACGATTGGGTGACATTCTTGCCGTTGGCTGAGTTTGCCCTTAATAATCGGGCTAGTTCCGCCACCTTGGTTTCGCCTTTTTTCTGCAACTCTGGTTTCCATCCTCGCTTTTCTTCGGGTCATGTGGAGCCTTCTGACTGTCCTGGGGTGGATTCTGTGGTGGATAGGTTGCAGCAGATCTGGAATCATGTGGTGGACAACTTGAAGTTGTCACAGGAGAAGGCTCAGCGCTTTGCCAACCGCCGCCGCGGTGTGGGTCCCCGACTACGCGTTGGGGATTTGGTATGGCTTTCTTCCCGCTTTGTTCCTATGAAGGTCTCGTCTCCCAAATTTAAACCTCGTTTTATTGGGCCTTACAAGATATTGGAAATCCTTAATCCTGTATCTTTTCGTCTGGATCTTCCTGTGTCGTTTGCTATTCACAATGTATTTCATAGGTCCTTGTTGCGGCGGTACATTGTGCCTGTAGTTCCTTCTGCTGAGCCTCCTGCTCCGGTGTTGGTTGAGGGCGAGTTGGAGTACGTGGTGGAGAAGATCTTGGATTCTCGCCTCTCCAGGCGGAGGCTTCAGTACCTGGTCAAGTGGAAGGGCTATGGTCAGGAGGATAATTCCTGGGTGGTCGCCTCTGATGTTCATGCGGCCGATTTAGTTCGTGCCTTTCATGCCGCTCATCCTGATCGCCCTGGTGGTCGTGGTGAGGGTTCGGTGACCCCTCACTAAGGGGGGGGTACTGTTGTGAATTTGCTTTTTGCTCCCTCTAGTGGTTACTAGTTTTTTGACTCTGGTTTTTCTGTCATTCCTTTTATCCGCACCTGGGTCGTTAGTTAGGGGTGATGCTATATAAGCTCCCTGGACCTTCAGTTCAATGCCTGGCAACGTAGTTATCAGAGCTAGTCTGCTGTGCTCTTGTCTACTGATCCTGGTTCCAGTTATATCAGCTAAGTCTGCCTTTTGCTTTTTGCTATTTGTTTTGGTTTTGTATTTTTGTCCAGCTTGTTCCAAATCTATATCCTGACCTTTGCTGGAAGCTCTAGGGGGCTGGTGTTCTCCCCCCGGACCGTTAGACGGTTCGGGGGTTCTTGAATTTCCAGTGTGGATTTTGATAGGGTTTTTGTTGACCATATAAGTTACCTTTCTTTATTCTGCTATCAGTAAGCGGGCCTCTCTGTGCTAAACCTGATTCATTTCTGTGTTTGTCATTTCCTCTTACCTCACCGTCATTATTTGTGGGGGGCTTCTATCCAGCTTTGGGGTCCCCTTCTCTGGAGGCAAGAAAGGTCTTTGTTTTCCTCTACTAGGGGTAGCTAGATTCTCCGGCTGGCGCGTGTCATCTAGAATCAACGTAGGAATGATCCCCGGCTACTTCTAGTGTTGGCGTTAGGAGTAGATATATGGTCAACCCAGTTACCACTGCCCTATGAGCTGGATTTTTGTATTCTGCAGACTTCCACGTTCCTCTGAGACCCTCGCCATTGGGGTCATAACAGCGTGCCTACGTTGGTTCTAGACGCCACGCACCAGCCTAAGAGCTAACTAGTACTGCAGAGAAAATAAGACCTCACTTGCCTCCAGAGGAATGAACCCCAAAAGGTATAGTTGCCCCCCACATGTATTGACGGTGAAATGAGAGGAAGGCACACACATAGAGATGATATATATAGGTTCAGCAAATTGAGGCCCGCTGTAAACTAGAAAGCAGAACGATACAAAAGGGGTCTGAGCGGTCAGCAAAAAACCCTAATCAAAAAAACCATCCTGAGATTACAAGAACCCATGTGCCAACTCATGGCACATGGGGAGAACCTCAGTCCACTAGAGCTACCAGCTAGCATAGAGACATAATAAGCAAGCTGGACAAAAAACCATACAACTGAAAATCAGCACTTAGCTTATCCTGAAAGATCTGGGAGCAGGTAGGCAGGAACCAAACAGAGCACATCTGAATACATTGATAGCCGGCAAGGGAATGACAGAAAGGCCAGGTAAAATAGGAAACACCCAGCCTCTGATGGACAGGTGTAAACCAAAGGCCGCAACCCACCAAAGTCACCCAGTACCAGCAGTAACCACCAGAGGGAGCCCACAAACAGAATCCACAACAGTGGCGGCTGTGCCTGAGTGCGGGGCGGCTGTGCGTGGCGGCTGTGCCTGAGTGCGGGGCGGTTGTGCCTGAGTGCGGGGCTGCTATGCCTGAGTGCGGGCGGCTGTGCGTGGCAGCTGTGCCTGAGTGCGGGCGGCTGTGCCTGAGTGCGGGGCGGCTGTGCCTGAGTGCGGGGGCGGCTGTGCCTGAGTGCGGGGCGGCTGTGCGTGGCGGCTGTGCCTGAGTGCGGGGCGGCTGTGCCTGAGTGCGGGGCTGCTATGCCTGAGTGCGGGCGGCTGTGCGTGGCGGCTGTGCCTGAGTGCGGGGCGGCTGTGCCTGAGTGCGGGGCGGCTGTGCGGGGCGGCTGTGCATGGCTGTGCTGGGCGCCGAGTACTGGGGACCTGAGCTGGCGGGGACACCGGAGCGCTGTGGGGGTCAGGTGCCGGAGTCGCCGCTAGCTCAGGCCCCCGGCACTTGCTATATTCACCTGTCCCGGCGTTCCAGTGATGCGTGCCGCTCCGGTCTTCCGGGTCCTCTGCCTGTGACTGTTCAGTCAGACGGCGGCGCGCATTAAGCGCGTCATCGCACCCTCTGAACTGAACGTGACAGGCAGAGGCTGTGGAGGAGCAGCGCGCATCGGTGGAACGGGGATAGGTGAATATAGCATATACTCACCCTCCTGGCTTGTCCCTGCTTCTTCGTTGGAGATCGCGGTGTGCGTTCAGTACTTATGCATACCACGATCTCCTGGGAGCGTCACTCTGTGGGGTCCAGACTGCGTCGGCGCTTGCGCCTGCGCAGTCTATAAAGGCTTCGGACAGAGTGACGCTCCCAGCATTATATTATAGATATTTATGTCTATTTCCATACATATGTCCATATCCATGTTTCTAAACCCCTTCACCCCTGGAGCTTTTTTGTTTTCGTTTATCGCTCCCCTTCTTTCCAGAGCCATAATTTTTCCGTCAATATGGCCATGTGAGGGCTTATTTTTTGTGTGACAAGTTCTACTTTTGAACGACATCATTGGTTTTACCATGTCGTGTAACAGAAAATGTGAAAAAAATTCAAAGTGCAATGAAATTGCAAAAAAAGTGCAATCCCACACTTGTTTTTGCTTGGCTTTTTTGCTAGGTTCACTAAATGCTAAGGCTGTGAGCACACATTGTGGATTTGATTGCAGATCCGCAGCATTTTTTGCCGCACACAATTGCATTAAATCCGCAGTGTAGTTCACAACCAATGTAAGTCTATGGGAGCCGCAGACTTGTTGTGCACATGCTGCGGAAAAAGCCGCACCGAAACGCAGCTTTTTTGTGCGGATCTGCAGCGTTTCTTGCACCTTTAGACTTTCATTGATTCGGGCACATCCGCAGCAAAACCGCAGATGTAAAAAAGATCTGCAGTTTTGCTGCGGATGTGGGTCCGAGAAATGCTGCAGTTCTGGAGGAGGGAAGTGTGTGGGCGGAATGTGGGCGGTGACTGTGTACGTGTATGTGCTTGCTGGGTCTGCGGGCTGTTCGGATGTGTGCGGGACAGTTCGTGTGTGTGCGGGGCTGTTCGGGTGTGTACGGGACTGTTCGGGTGTGTGCGGGGCTTTTCGGGTGGGTGCCTGGCTGTTTGGGTGTATGCAGGGCTGTGTGGGGGGGGTCTTTTGGGGTGTGTGTGCAGGCATCATCCGATGGGACTACAAGTATGCAGCATCCAATCTGCAACTAATTTGGATGTAATCTGGACAGTGGACACACACCCTACGCTATCCATACATCTATCAATAGATATATCTATCCAGATATATCTATAGATAGATATATGAATAGATAGATGTATGCATCTATAGATCTATCTATATGTAAATCTGTATCCATTTCATCTATCTATCTATCTGTGTGTGTAATGGAGTGTGGGTTGGACAAATGTAAAAGAGGAGGTTGGACAATAATGACATCACAAATCTTTTTTTTTGTTCAATAATACATCTTTATTGAGCTTTCAAAAATGCACCAAAACGCATAAAAACCGCGCAAAAACCACACCAAAAGCGAATTAAAAAATGCATCAAAACCGTGCAAAAAATTGCATAAAAAATGCATCAAAACTGCACCAAAAACTACATCAAAACCGCACCAAAAACTGCATCAAAACCGCACCAAAATTGCATCAACACTGCACCAAAACCGCACCAAAAACCGCGCAAAAACCGCACCACAATCTGCATCAAAACCGCACCAAGAACTGCAAAACTGCACCAAAACTGCATCAAAAACTCACCAAAAACTGCATCAAAACCGCACCAAAACTGCAAAACTGCACCAGGTTTTGATGCAGTTTTTGGTGCAGTTTTGATGCTGTTTTTGGTGCGGTTTTTACGCGGTTTTGATGCAGTTTTTGGAAATAAATAAATGGAAAATGTGCATGATTTGAAAGGAAACATGCATGAAAAAACGGATTCCGAGGCCGTATTCATCATTTCACATCTCAGTTTCATATGTTTTTTGCCGGATCCGTCGCTGTGCTTTTTTTCGCCGGACAGAAAAAACGTTCCTCTGTATGTGTTTTCCGTCCGGCAGAAACAGCTTTTTTGACCGATCTGGCAAAAAATGGATGAAACGTGTGGCCATCAGGCGCAATCCGGCGCTAATACAACTCTATGAGAAAAAAACGGATCCGTTTTTTTCAAAAATCGCTGGATTGTGCCTGACGGCAAAAACTTGATGTGTGAAAGCAGCCATATATATGGATAGATACATCTATGTATCTATAGATATATCTATCTATAAATATATCTATAGATAGATATATCCATAGATATATAATAGAAAGGCCGATGTTTCTAAGGCTACTTTCACACTTGCGTTTTTAGCAATCCATCTTTTTGGGGGAAAAACAGATCCTGCAAATGTGCTCGCAGGATGCGTTCTTTACCCATAGACTTGTCTTAGCGATGGATTGCGACGTATGGCCACACGTCGCATCCGTCGTGCAACGGATGCTTCATGTTTTGGCGGACCGTTGGCACGAAAAAACGTTCAAGTGAACATTTTTTGTCCGTCGTGTCCGCCATTTTCTACCGCGCATGCGCGGCCAAAGCTCCGCCCCCTCCTCCCCAGACTTCAGAATGGGCAGTGGATGCGTTGAAAAACTGCATCCGCTGTTCACGTGCACAAATTTAACAATGTGCGTCAGTACATCGGCCCAACGCATAGCGACGGACCCATACTGACCTGTGAAAGAGGCTTTAATGAGCGTTTAATTTAATAAAAAAACGGCGTGGGCTCCCGCGCAATTTTCTGCACCAGAGGGGGAAAGCCGACGGCCGGGGGCCAATATTTGTAGCCTGCTATGAATATCAGCCCTCAGCTGTCTGCGTAGCCTTTACTGGCTATTAAAATAGGGGGACCCCCCAAAAAAAATGACGTAGGGTCCCCCTATATTTTATAGCCAGAAAGGTTACGCAGACAGCTGCGGGCTGATATTCATAGCCTTGAGAGGGGCCATGGATATTGCCCCCCCAGCTACAAATACCAGTCCGCAGCCTCCCCGGAAATGGCGTATCTGTAAGATGCGCCAATTCCGGCACTTAGCCCCTCTCTTCCCACTCCCGTGTAGCGGTGGGATATGGGGTAATAAGGCGTTAATGTCACCTTGCTATTGTAAGGTGACATTAAGCCGGGTTAATAACGGAGAGGCGTCAATAAGACGCCTATCCGTTATTAATCCAATAGTAATAAAGGGTTAATAAAACACACACACATTAGGAAAAATGTATTTTAGTATTCTTCATTTAACCATACTTACCATACTTCAGCGCCTGCAAAAAACGTAAAATAATAAACCGCATACTACCTGTCCGCCGTAGTCCAATTAATAACGAGTGTCCCACGACGATCTCCCCTATAGAACAGTGACATCAGGTGATGTCACTGCTCTATAGGACCCTCAGTGACACACTGACAGGAGACAATGGCTCCTGCAGTGCATCACTGAACTATAGTAACCTCTGAGTCTCACTTTATGGCAATTGCTGCCTGGGAAAATATCTCACACAGCAATGGCATAAAGTGAGACTAGGGACTATTTTCTCACAGCGGCGTAGGAATACATTGTGAGGAATACATTGTGGAAGGATACCTACCATCATTGTATTCCTGGAGCCCCTGGAGAGCAGTCGCATCAGCAGATGCTCCTGCTCTCCACGGGAGATCGTCGAGGGACACTCGTTTTAATTGGATTTCTGCGGACAGGGAGTATATTGTTTGTTTATTATTTTAATATTTTTTACAGATGACACTGGCTTCGGGGATCAAGGTGACAAGTGATGGTGAGTATGTACTCTATGTTACATGTACTGTATGTCTGTATGTACTGTATGTTGTATGTATGTACGTACTGTATGTGGCATGTTGCATGTCGCATGTCACATGTTGCATGTCGTCGCATGTCATTGCATGTCGCATGTAGCATGACATCAAATGTCGTATGTTGCATGTCGCATGGTGCATGTCGTCGCATGGTGCATGTCATCGCATGTCGCATGCTGCATGTCATCGCATGTTGCATGACATCGCATATTGCATGTCGCCGCATGGTGCATGGTGCATGTCACATGTTGCATGTCGTCGCATGTCATCACATGTGGCATGTAGGATAGCTGCGGAGACACCATCACGTGTTTCTCGACGCAAGCAGTGAATAGCCAGACCTTTCCCCGGGAAGGAACAACCACGGGAAGGGCAGCATCCAATAAAGGAAAACATCCTACAGGAAAACCACCTATGCCAAGCATGGTATCCATCCACAGACAGCTGTTTCGGGGTGTTTGCCCCTCATCAGTGTGGAGTAGGAATCTGGCTATTAGGAGCAGTGCCTAGTAAAAGGCTGTGAAGGAACAGATGATTGGCCTCGGGGAGACCAAAAACATCCAACACCGCGGAGACACCATCACGTGTTTCTCAACGCAGTGATCCAGAACACTGCCCCCATCCCTTATGGGAAATATGCAAATGCATGTAGGATAGCTGCGGAGACACCATCACGTGTTTCTCGACGCAAGCAGTGAATAGCCAGACCTTTCCCCGGGAAGGAACAACCACGGGAAGGGCAGCATCCAATAAAGGAAAACATCCAATACAGGAAAACCACCTATGCCAAGCATGGTATCTATCCTGTCACTGTAGTCCCATCGGACGATGACTGCACACAGAGACACCGGCGCCGGCCCGCAGAGCCCCGGCCCGTACATACCGGTGCCGGCACGCAGAGTCCCACACATCACATCGTGGATTCCCTGCCTAGCCCCGCCCGCCCCCAGCACAGTCCCGCCCACCCCCAGCACAGCCCCGCCTGCCCCCAGCACAGGCCTGCAGCCCCCAGCCCCGCTCACAGCCCAGTCACTTTTGATGAGTGACTGCTGACTGTGAGGCTGGCTCACGCCTGCTGCTGACGTCACGTCAATTTCCAGAGTCTGGAAATTGACGTGACGTCGGCGGAAATAAGCGGCGGCTGCAGCCTGGGGGTCACGTGACCCAGACTCAGCCACTGGAATAGCGCCACTCACAGGCGAAAACGGCAACGAAAGGTATTTACACAATTCATTAGGGGCCCCGGGGGGATACATTGGGGGGTTAATTGAAAGTAGTGGACAACCCCTTTAACAAAAAAGTGAGAAACAACTGAAAATATGTCTTATATTCTAGGTTCTTCAAAGTAGCCACCTTTTGCTTTGATGACTGCTTTGCACACTCTTGGCATTCTCTTGATGAGCTTCAAGAGGTAGTCACCGGGAATGGTTTTCACTTCACAGGTGTGCCCTGTCAGGGTTAATAAGTGGGATTTCTTGCCTTATAAATGGGGTTGGGACCATCAGTTGTGTTGAGCAGAAGTCTGGTGGATACACAGCTGATAGTCCTACTGAATAGACTGTTAGAATTTGTATTATGGCAAGAAAAAAGCAGCTAAGTAAAGAAAAACGAGTGGCCGTCATTACTTTAAAAAAATGAAGGTCAGTCAGTCCGAAAAATTGGGAAACTTTGAAAGTGTCCCCAAGTGCAGTGGCAAAAGCATCAAGCGCTACAAAG
The DNA here is from genome assembly GCF_051348905.1 of Ranitomeya variabilis. Lineage (NCBI taxonomy): Eukaryota > Metazoa > Chordata > Amphibia > Anura > Dendrobatidae > Ranitomeya > Ranitomeya variabilis. The sequence continues at coordinate 273,197,913 of NC_135235.1, read as the reverse complement.
AAACTGGCTCACATGAGGACCGCCCCAGGAAAGGAAGACCAAGAGTCACCTCTGCTTCTGAGGATAAGTTTATCCAAGTCACCAGCCTCAGAAATCGCAGGCTAACAGCAGCTCAGATTAGAGACCAGGTCAATGCCACACAGAGTTCTAGCAGCAGACACATCTCTACAACAACTGTTAAGAGGAGACTTTGTGCAGCAGGCCTTCATGGTAAAATAGCTGCTAGGAAACCACTTCTAAGTACAGGCAACAAGCAGAAGAGACTTGTTTGGGCTAAAGAACACAAGGAATGGACATTAGACCAGTGGAAATCTGTGCTTTGGTCTGATGAGTCCAAATTTGAGATCTTTGGTTCCAACCACCGTGTCTTTGTGCGATGCAGAAAAGGTGAACGGATGGACTCTACATGCCTGGTTCCCACCATGAAGCATGGAGGAGGAGGTGTGATGATGTGGGGGTGCTTTACTGGTGACACTGTTGGGGATTTATTCAAAATTGAAGGCATACTGAACCAGCATGGCTACCACAGCATCTTGCAGCGGCATGCTATTCCATCTGGTTTGCAGTTAGTTGGACTATCATTTATTTTTCAACAGGACAATGACCCCAAACACACCTCCAGGCTGTGTAAGGGCTATTTGACCAAGAAGGAGAGTGATGGGGTGCTACGCCAGATGACCTGACCTCCACAGTCACCAGACCTGAACCCAATCGAGATGGTTTGGGGTGAGCTGGACCGCAGAGTGAAGGCAAAAGGGCCAACAAGTGCTAAGCATCTCTGGGAACTCCTTCAAGATTGTTGGAAGACCATTTCCGGTGACTACCTCTTGAAGCTCATCAAGAGAATGCCAAGACTGTGCAAAGCAGTCATCAAAGCAAAAGGTGGCTACTTTGAAGAACCTAGAATATAACACATAATTTCAGTTGTTTCACACTTTTTTGTTAAGTATATAATTCCACATGTGTGAATTCATAGTTTTGATGCCTTCAGTGTGAATGTACAATTTTCATAGTCATGAAAATACTGAAAAATCTTTAAATGAGAAGGTGTGTCCAAACTTTTGGTCTGTACTGTATAAACTGTATATGATGTGTCATCTTTAACTTTAGGCCTTTTAGAGATCACTTCAACTTCAACTTGCTTAACTGTTCACAATAACAGTAATTTTGACCAGGGGTGCCCAAACTTTTACACGCCACTGTATACTCCAGTCAACCCAGAGTAATTTTTACAGCAGTAATTACTGTTGCGGACATCTTTCAGAAAATGGAGCTCATGATCTGCACATTTCACCCTTTGCACCGTACGGACATCTGCAGGATACATTGATATGTTGCATATTTTGCAATTTACGGTGCAGCTATGTTTCGTAGGACGTTCCATAAAACCTCATTCACATGCTGGTACTGTAATACACAGTGGATTAATATATGCGCATAATATATTCGCCCCCTGCCAGTTGACACCATATATTTTGTTGGGGTTTTTTTTTTTAGCTTCTCAACCAATTTATTTTATTGTCGTAATGCATCTAAATGAATATAATTACAAATAAATTATTTTGTGTTTGCAATTCTATGTGTCTCCATGTAACAGACTACAAATGAACCCTGTGTTGTCCAATCCAACACTCATGCTCTCGTCCATCTCCCCAACTGGTAGGTTTAGAGGGAGTTAAATAAATACGTAGGAAACACACAGGTTTGCATAGGAGCAGCCAACTTTTTTCAGATTCATCGGAACAGTTGAAAACATTGGGCGTATATTTCAGGCATGATCGGTCAGGCTGTACGTTTCCCGGCTTTTGCGAGCTAGTGCTTTTCCGATAGTTGACCCTTGTGCCACCTCTTCTCTTCTAAGTGATGCAGGCACCCGGCCGTCCTCATGATGTAGAATGGAACAAGACTCATCAGACCAGGACACCTTCTCCCGTCGGTTGGACTCTGGTCCCGATGCTTATGTGCCCGGTGTAAGAACTTTTGGCAGTGGACAAGGGTCAGCATTGGCTTTCGGATGGGTCTGCAGATGCACATCCCTATGATACATGCTACAATACGCTTTGTGCTCCGACACTTTTTTACTATAGCAGGGATTTACTTTTTCAGAAATTTGTACAAGAGTAGCTCAGCTGTGGGATCGGACCAGGCAGGCTAGCGTTGGCTCCCCATTTACATCTATAAGCCTTGTGCTCCACTGACCCTATTACTTACTTACACATTGTCCCTTTTTGGGGCCCCTTTTGGTAGCTGCTCTGCCGTTTTGGAGCTGCTCTGACCCAGTCATCATAATTTGGCCTATGTCAAAGTTGTTTATATCCTTACTCTTGCTCATATTTCTTGCTTGCAACACATCGGCCTCAGGAGCAGACTCTCCACTTACTGTCTAATTTATCCCATCCATTGACAGGTGCCATTGTAATGAGATAATATGATATACGTCACCTGTCTGTGGCTTATCGTAACGGCTGATAGGAGCATATGAGCATGTGGAGGTGGTATTAGGTCTGACTGCGACGTTCTGACTGACTGCGGGTGTCTTGACTCGAACTTGAAAGCCTGGATTATGCCGAGTGAGACTGTTGTGTTCATGTTAGGAGACCTGCAGGCTGTATATTGCGGTCCATGCTTGCACCATGAAGCGCAGAAGTATTAAACTGGTCTTAAGAGGGGTTGACTAGTAAAACAAGTTATCGCTTATCTAAAAAATAGGTGAAAGCTTATTGATTGGTGGGGTTTTGACTTCTAGAGTGCAGCACCAGTGCACAAGTCTAACCACAACTCCATTTATTCTCTATGGGGCAACCGGAAAAACCCACTCGGAAGGCCCTTAGACAGACCGGAGCTGTGATTGAGCATGTGGAATGCCAGTCCATGGATAAAAGTTCCCCATTCTGTCCATCGTTGCGGGACTCAGTGGTCAAACCTCCACTGATCAATACGTTTTCACCTAACCTTTGGATAGGTGATCATTTGTTTCCTGCAGAAAACCCTTTGAAGGACACCTCCATAAATGGGGAAACTTGGCTCAACTGAGGTTCTCTGATAGCTGTTGCCAGACTCCTATTTCTGTAGCTTATATGTAGGAGAATAAAAGGATCGGCAGTTGGAATTCCAACGTGAGGATATTTTTCCCCAACATCTTCTGTCTGGGGATAGTCAAGTGACCAATATTAGTAAGTTTGGCCAACTTTAGTATATTGTGAATAGAGACTTTTAGAAACTGTATTGTCCTCCATGATGGTATCACCTTCTTTGATGGATAAGCAATACATTTTTTTATGCAGAATATCGCCATAATATTACCTCTTGGTGAACAGAAGCATAAATTGAGGTCTACTATGATCACCGCGTCCCTGAAGTCATGGATGAAAGTGTTCTGCTTTAAGACATACTTTAATAATTTGTGACGGAATGTAGGACACACAATGATGTCAGATGTGACTCGAGAAGGCATGACTGTATGAAATAATAGAAGGGGGCGTAGAAATGGATAAGGGGTTATTACAAGGTCCTGACGTGTAATGAGTTCACTTACCCGTGCAACAGGAAAAGACACTTGGAGTGAGAGCAATAACAGAATATTTAGGTTGAGGTGAGAACGGTTTCATTAGAGGACGAAGACTCTTCTTACTATGGAAACACAGTTCATAATAAAGTCTCCCTGCCGTCAACAGTTTAACATTGGCAACTAAGGAGTCTTCTATCAGACATCAAGGTCATTGCTGTCAGACTCTTGGTTCCCTTCAGCAATGGTGGGAAACTCTATTCTGTCCTGGGTCTGCAGTGAACCATCCCCAAATCTTATATTTGGGTCCCCAGGGTTACCCTGCTGAAACATATTGTCCCAGTAGAGGCTGAGGGTCGACCGGTCATTCTGTTCATTCTCCTTCAGTTCGTGCATTTCCTTTGCGCTTCCCCATGGTGTTTGGACATCAAAGGTCTTATCAAAGTGGCTGTAGTCCACGCGGAAGGCTCCTTTCTCCAGAGTCATGCAAGGCTCAAACCGGTGACCCCACAGTATCTCATCCTCCGTGTAGGAAGTCTTGGCTTGACACGTCATACCTTATTTCAGGGAGACATAGAATAGAAGAAAGGGTTAATCCAGAATCAGATAATATATCTGTATTAATTAAATTAATTAAAGAGGAACTGAGGTTTTAATTTTTGTTTAATACATCAGCGTGAGAATACCAAGGTATTATATATCTTAACAGAGAAACCTGATTCTTTCAGTCTTAAAATTCTCAATTCACGGTTAAAATCAGTCTCCAAAAATTACAGATTTTTCTTTTATGGAGATAGAAGATGACTGTTTGTTTCATAAAGTTGTTTTAAATATCTTCATCTAGCTCCTCTCCTCCCACATCCATAGAATTTTAAAAATACCAACTGTCATCTCCTATCTCAGTAATGGGGAGATCTGTCTTCACTGCATACAGATTTTTACACATTTCAATCAAGAATTGAGAATGAATGATCATTGTCAATTCACGGGTTTGGGTACCCCTGGTCAAAATTACTCTTATTGTGAACAGTTACTCAAGTTAAAGGTGAAATGATCTCTAAAAGGCCAAAAGTTAAAGATGACATGTTTTCTCTGTATTTTACGATAAAAAAATATGATGTCATTTTTTACATTTTAAAAATTACAAAAAGTAAAATGGGCCGATGCAAAAGGTTGGGCACCCTTGAAGATTTGTGTAGTCAGATAATTTTGACCAAGGTTTCAGACCTTATTTAGCCTGTTAGGGTTATGGTTGTTCATTATCATCATTAGGAAAAAGCCAGGTGATGCAAATTTCCCAGCTTTATTAAAACCCAGCCTCCTCTAATCTTGTGCCAAGAAACAGCAGCCATGGGTTCTTCTAAGCAGCTGCCGAGCACTCTGAAAATGAAAAGGTGGAGGACTACAAAGCAGGAGAAGGCTATAAGAAGATAGCAAAGTGTTTTCAAGTTGCCTTTCCTCAGTTCAAAATGTATTTAAGATATGGCAGTTAATAGGAACAGCGGAGGTCAAGATAAGGTCTGGAAGACCAAGCAAAATTTCACTGAGAGCTGCTCGTAGGATTGTTAGATAGGCAAAACAGAACTCCCTTGACTGCAAAAGACCTTAAGAAAGATTTATCAGACTCTGGAGCTGTGGTAAATTGTTCTACTGTTCAGAGACACCTGCATAAATATAGCCTTTATGGAAGAAACATCAGAAGAAAACCTCTCCTCACCGTAAAATTCTGCATCGGAAGTATGAAAAAGAACATCTAAACAAGCCTGATGCATTTTGGAAATAAGTCCTGTGGACTGATGAGATTAAAATAGAACTATTTGGCCACAATGATCAAAGTTATGTGTTGAGAAAAAAAGGGCATAGAATTTCAGGAAAAGAACATCTCACCAACCATTAAGCATGGGGGTGAATCAATCATGCTTTGGGGTTGTGTTGCAGCCAAGAACTGGAAGTATTTTCCAAGGAAGAATGGATGAAAATCTCTCAAACAAGAATAGAAAGACTCTTGTCTGGCTACAAAAAGCATTTACAAGCTGTGATACTTTCAAAAAGGGGTCGCTACTGGGCACTAATCATGCCGGTTCCCTGAACATTTGCATCAGCTCATTTTCCTTTTTGTAATTTTTAAAAAAGAAAAAGATGAAAATAAATATATATATATATTTTTTTTTTGCCTTAAATGCAAAGGAAATGTGTCATCTTTAACTTTAGGCCTTTTTGAGATAATTTAATCTCCAACTTGCTTAATTGTTTACAATATTAGTAATTTTTGACCAGAGGTTCCCAAACTTTTACATACCAGTGTAGCTGATGTAGCTGATATGTGGAGTCACATAGAATTTTGTTGACCGTGGCTCCAAATATCGATTGCTCGGTGGAAATGCCAGGTGCCGAACTTCTAACAATCTAACATTGATAAGCTACTGTAATACAAGGTCAGCAGTGGATTTGTCCTGGACAAGCCCTTTAAGAAAGCAATTATAACTAGTTTCTATGAGTTACAATCCATACTATATGGGTAGTGCAGACAATGGCGAAGCTTCATGTTCATGGGCCCCTATGCATCTTCTCCAACCTGGCCTCAAACCAATAAATGTATTGGTCTTCTTCTATGGGCCAAATGAAATTTTTAGGCCTCGTAGTCTCCAGGTCGCCAGCGCGGCATCTCCCATTACAGACACAGGTTGCATGATACATTGTGCTTTCTTTGCTTTTCCTCTTTATTTGAGATATTTAAATCATTACCTTTTGTCAAAGAAAATAAGTTGTGTAACTCTGTCGGCCGTTGTTTATGTCAATTGTGTCTACGTGAAACTATAAAAAAATTTGTGTTGGGAAAAAGATATCCACGAAATTAGTAGATAGGTAAAAGGTGGACACGTCGGTCTTTCTCTTCTCCAAATCCACTGTTGTTGTACTTTATCCTGAAGCCTATGGCCCTCAGTAAGATTCAGCTTGCAGGATGGCTCCATACTCAGCAGTTTTCATGGTGGAAGCCAACGCAGGGCTCCCCTATTCAGTAGTCGTTCTTCATCATCTTGCCTGATCTGCACTGGTCTGTATTAAAGATGTCGTAGCCAGATAAAAATTTTACCAGGTACATGAATATTGTGAAGATAGCAAACTCCATCATACTTCGGTGGTCTGGAAGTGTCACTGGACCACTTAGGCCTGTGATTGGCTGTAGATGTCAAGAGACTAGAATGGAACATCACAAGAGAAACAGCTGCAGCCAATCACAGGCCTCGATGGTCCTATGACACTTCAGTTTCTGGCTCTTGATCCATGGGGTAACAGTAGGTACCGTGTTTCCCCGATAGTAAGACAGCGTCTTACTTTCTTTTACCACTCAAAAGTCCCACTATGTCTTACTTTCGGGGGGGTGTCTTACATTGGGAAAAAAACCTGTGTGGTCGCTGGAGAGCTGTCACACAGACAGCTCTCCAGCGACCAACTATGCGAAGTCCCCTGGTAACCAGGGTAAACATAGGGTTACTAAGCGCAGGGCCGCGCTTAGTAACCCGATGTTTACCCTGGTTACCAGTGTAAATGTAAAAAAAAAAAGAAAAAAAAGTGAGGTGTCATATCTTGTTTTTTCCAGAGGTGATTTTGGAGTTTTTGGGCTGTCGGGACAGAATACAGTGGCTCTTCCTTTGCCTTTTGGTGTTTTTAATCCTTCCATCTCCAAGTTCTAATCGTCGCTTCGCTGGAGGGCGCCCCAGTGCAGGCTGCAGTAGGCCGGCTCTGGCGGCGGGTCCATGCCGGGTGGAGTAGATGAAGCTGGCCGCTGCTTGCTGCTCCGGAGTGCACAGTCCGTGCGGGGGATGGTGCACCGGGCCGGGGGAGGACAGGACGTGCAGGTATCCGCCGCCTCCTGCGCCAACCACAGCGCCGCCCCCGGCCACGAACCCCCCGGAGAAGCTGGAGCATTTGTCGGGGAGCAGCAGCTGGTCGTGCCCGAGGTGGCTTCCCTTTCTCATGGTACGGAGCCGCCGCCTTCTCCGCTCTCCTCCTTGTGACCCCAGTAATCCGCACTGCCCGGCCTGCACCCTACAAATAGCCGGGGCTGCAGTTAGAATAGGTGCTGAGGTGAGCTCGTCGGAGGGCTATCGAGCACCGGGGGAGGCAGATGGAGGCGGATTGTACGGCTGTGTGTGCTCGGGCCCCAGCTCCGACCTCCCTGCCACCGCCGCGGCTGAAAAATGGCTCCAGGTCAGCTGACAATGAATGAAGGGATGCGGTTTACGCGCGAAGGTCGGAGCTGGAGCCCCGAGCACACACAGCCGTACAATCCACCTCACGAGGAGAGCGGAGAAGGCGGCGGCTCCGTACCATGAGAAAGGGAAGCCACCTCGGGCACGACCAGCTGCTGCTCCCCGACAAATGCTCCAGCTTCTCCGGGGGGTTCGTGGCCGGGGGCGGCGCTGTGGTTGGCGCAGGAGGCGGCGGATACCTGCACGTCCTGTCCTCCCCCGGCCCGGTGCACCAACCCCCAGTTTCTTCTTGTGAAGACGCAAGCTGACATAGGACAACATACTGTAGAGGGCAGGCATAGCAAATTAGCTCTCCTCTAGGATGAAGAAAGCTGGATCTCTAGCGGCACTTATTGAAGATTGCTAACCTGTAAGTCAATGTCATATCCATTAAAGTGGTTGTCTACTTTTTGAGGATTGTTTTCATTTTTTTTACATGCTTAAATGCCTGTATTCTTGGCTAAATGATGGAAAACCAAACCAAACAGTGCACAATTTTAATAAAACTAAATTGCAAAAAGTACAGTGCCTTGCGAAAGTATTCGGCTCCTTGGAACTTTTCAACCTTTTCCCACATATCATGCTTCAAACATAAAGATACCAAATGTAAATTTTTGGTGAAGAATCAACAAGTGGAACACAATTGTGAAGTCGAACGAAATTTATTGGTTATTGTACATTTTTGTGGAAATTCAAAAACTGAAAAGTGGGGCGTGCAATATTATTCAGCCCCTTTAGCTTAATACTTTGTTGCGCCACCTTTTGCTGTGATTACAGCTGCAAGTCACTTGGGGTATGGCTTTGTCAGTTTTGTACATCGAGAGACTGAAATTCTTGCCCATTCTTCCTTGGCAAACAGCTCGAGCTCAGTGAGGTTTGATGGAGATCGTTTGTGAACAGTTTTCAGATCTTTCCATAGATTCTCGATTGGATTGAGGTCTGGACTTTGACTTGGCCATTCTAACACCTGGATACGTTTATTTGTGAGCCATTCCATTGTAGATTTTGCTTTATGTTTGGGATTATTGTCTTGTTGGAAGACAAATCTCCGTCCCTGTCTCAGGTCTTTTGCAGACCTCAACAGTTTTTCTTCAAGAATGGTCCTGTATTTGGCTCCATCCATCTTCCCATCAATTTTAACCATCTTCCCTGTCCCTGCTGAAGAAAAGCAAGCCCAAACCATGATGCTGCCACTACCATGTTTGACAGTGGGGATGGTGTGTTCAGGGTGATGAGCTGTGTTGCCTTTACACCAAACATATCATTTGGCATTGTTGCCAAAAAGTTTGATTTTGGTTTCTTCTGACCAGAGCACCTTCTTCCACATGTTTGGTGTGTCTCCCAGGTGGCTTGTTGCAAACTTTAGATTACACTTCTTATGGATATCTTTGAGAAATAGCTTTCTTCTTGCCACTCTTCCATAAAGGCCAGATTTGTGCACTGTATGACTGATTGTTGTCCTATGGACAGACTGTCCCACCTCAGCTGTAGATCTCTGCAGTTCATCCAGAGTGATCATGGGCCTCTTGGCTGCATCTCTGATCAGTCTTCTCCTTGTTTGAGATGAAAGTTTAGAGGAACGGCCGGGTCTTGGTAGATTTGCAGTGGTATGATACTCCTTCCATTTCAATTTGATCGCTTGCACAGTGCTCCTTGGGATGTTTAACCCCTTCACCCCCGGAGCTTTTTCCGTTTTTCCATTTTCGTTTTTCGCTACCCTCCTTCCCAGAGCCATAACTTTTTTATTTTTCCGTCAATTTGGCCATGTGAGGGCTTATTTTTTGCGGGACGAGTTGTACTTTTGAACGACATCATTGGTTTTAGCATGTCGTGTACTAGAAAACGGGAAAAAAATTCCAAGTGCTGTGAAATTGCAAAAAAAGTGCAATCCCACACTTGTTTTTTGCTTGCCTATTTTGCTAGGTTCACTAAATGCTAAAACTGACCTGCCATTATGATTCTCCAGGTCACTACGAGTTTATAGACACCTAACATGACTAGGTTATTTTTCACCTAAGTGGTGAAAAAAAATTCCAAACTTTGCAAAAAACAAAACAAAACAAAATTGCGCCATTTTCCGATACTCGTAGCGTCTCCATTTTTCGTGATCTGGGGTCAGGTGAGGGCTTATTTTTTGCGTGCCGAGCTGGCGTTTTTAATGATAGCATTTTGGTGTAGATACGTTCTTTTGATCGCCCGTTATTGCATTTTAATGCAATGTCGTGGCGACCAAAAAAACGTAAATCTGGCGTTTCGAATTTTTTTCTCATTACGCCATATAGCGATCAGGTTAATGCTTTTTTTTTATTGATAGATCGGGCGATTCTGAACGCGGCGATACCAAATATGTGTAGGTTGGTTTTTTTTTTTATTGATTTATTTTGATTGGGGCGAAAGGGGGGTGATTTAAACTTTTATATTTTTTTTATTTTTTTCACATTTTTAAAAACTTTTTTTTTTTACTTTTGCCATGCTTCTATAGCCTCCATGGGAGGCTAGAAGCAGGCACAGCCCGATCGGCTCTGCTATGCAGCACCGATCATAAGATCGCTGCTACACAGCAGAATTGCAGGTGTGCTGTGAGCGCCGACCACAGGGGGGCGCTCACAGCCACCGGCAATCAGTAACCATAGAGGTCTCAAGGACCTCTATGGTTACCTTCCTGACACATCGCCGACCCCCGATCATGTGACGGGGGTCGGCGATGCGCTCATATCCGGCCGCACGGCCGGATGCGGTAGTTAAATGCCGCTGTCTGAGTTTGACAGCGGCATTTAACTAGTTAATAGCGGCGGGTGATCGCGATTTCACCCGCCGCTATTGCGCGCACATGTCAGCTGTAAAAAACAGCTGACATGTCGCGACTTTGATGTGCGCTCACCGCCGGAGCGCACATCAAAGCGGGGGTCCCGACATGTGACGTACTATACCGTCACATGTCGGGAAGGGGTTAAAGTTTTGGAAATTATTTTATATCCAAATCCAGCTTTAAACTTCTCCACAACAGTATCACGGACCTGCCTGCTGTGTTCCTAGGTCTTCATGATGCTCTCTGTGCTTCAAACAGAACCCTGAGACTATCACAGAGCAGGTGCATTTATACAGAGACCTGATTACACACAGGTGGATTATATGTAACATCATTAGGCATTTAGGACAAAATTGGATCACTCAGAGATCCACAATGAACTTCTGGAGTGAGTTTGCTGCACTGAAAATAAAGGGGCCGAATAATATTGCACGGCCTACTTTTCAGTTTTTGAATTTCCACAAAAATTTAAAATAACCAATAAATTTTGTTCAACTTCACAATTGTGTTCCACTTGTTGATTCTTCACCAAAAATTTACATTTGGTATCTTTATGTTTGAAGCATGATATGTGGGAAAAGGTTGAAAAGTTCCAGAGGGCCGAATACTTTCGCAAGGCACTGTATTTTTATCCCAATAAATATTTTGTTACTTTTACTTGTCTCCATCTGTTGTCCAAAAAAATGAGGTTCAGGCGATACCCTGACAGCCTCTGGGTACAGTGAGGCAAATTGAGGCAAAATGTTTGACCCTTCTCTCTGGTGGTGTCCAGCTTAAAAGATGGAAACTGCTTGAAAAAAGGGTGAAGCAGAGGGTACAGGTGCAAATTTTGACTCTATGTCCTACTTATTGGCTCAATCGGGGTTCTTTTTTGTATCCTATTTTTCTGGAATATCAGAGAGAAGCCCCTGATGGATACTAATGTGTGGTGTGAAACTTGTCTAAAACTACTGACAATGCAGATGGCGATGCCATGTAAGGTTTCCCTTTACTACGAGGGCATTGATTCCATTTGCAACTCTAGCCCTCCAAGTGGAAATGAGAAATTTACTTTTTCATTACTTTTGGCTTTTTTTTTAGTCAATCCCTTTATCAAGACTGCATGAAATGGAAATGCGACGACTGGTTACATTTATAGACTTTAGAGGAATAGAATAAGTTTATCAGAATGTGAATAGCAGAATGTAATGACCCTCTTTACATAGGACTGTCTGTAATCTGAGCTGCAGAGAGGTAGGCACGGGCCGTTGTTCATGGGTGATGAAAGTTAGCAAACCACTTGGCCTAAAGCGGCATTCGGACATTGACCGCAATGTGCAGTCTGACCGCTGGTCTCCTAATAGTTTGATAGGTATATCTAAGGCTGCTGTGTTCAGGGTGGGAGACCCGAGGCCGATCTGTGCACGGACCAAGTTTCACGGACGTCTGAATATGAGGTTAATTGGGCTGATAGAACAAGCACTTATAAGAACACTTGTTCTTGATCATCGGCCCATACGATTCTGACAAACAAGCCAAAGCTCATTCGTCGCCTGATTGGATCATTTATGAGGTCATGAAATTAGAGGTGTTCCAGGGGATGTGCTGCCGACAACGAGCACTTCATATGGGGACACAACGATGACGCTAACAATCATTGCGTCACTGTTTTCTCAGACTTTATGGGACGGATCAGAAATGAGAGCCGCTTGACTTGTAAAATCCTCAATAATTAAAATTAATACAAAAAGAAAGATAAGTCATGGAACTATAGATATCGCAAGATGGAGACATGTCCATGATTCGCAAATGATAAACAAAATTGGAAACACACTTTTCAAAACATCTTGATTTATTCCGCTATGTGCAGAAATCCCAGCACTTACTACAGCGTCGGCTGCCATCGATAAGATTATTAATGGTCGTCTTGGGCACAGTGCATCAAAGCAGAGTTGTCTGTCAGTGCTGGGATCGCATGGTTACAGCCTTCGCTCATTAGCGATCACTGAAGCCGCTCCGTCCGCGCCTCTAGGTTGCTGAGAGAAATGCAGTTCATTTCCCCTGGCAGCGGGGCTTTCAGGGTGGCGGCCACACATCCTTAGAACACTATTAATATGAAGATTAACCCCATATCTGCAGGTTATAGCATTTTGATACACGACAGATTTCCTTAAACAATAGATCAGTTAAAAAATGGATGAAACTTGTGTGGAACTCTGACGTATGCTACATTCATATGGCACTTCCTAGTGCTGTTCATTTTTTTTTTCTCGAGCAGCGCACCAACCCATACTGCTTCAGTGAGCCACACACACAACAGCACTTCACTAAAAATTAATCCAAAAGTTACCCAAAGTGAATAACTACTCAATTCACTATGGAATCTGTCAGCAGGGTTTGCTATCTCTTCTGAGAGCAGCTGTCATGCGTCTGGATTCGAACAGTTTATCCTATGCTCTGTGGTCGGCATCTCTTTACATTGAGCCACAGTAAAGATGCCTTTTCTTTTGGTGTTTTAGTTCTGTTATATTTTTACTGTCAGTTTTGGGTAACAGGTGTTTTTCATTTACTCTGCTTGTCTGTCCTATCACCTTTTGCATGCAGCTTTATATACCTTCCCTTACTGATGTTTCCTGCTGGTGATAGACTTTGTTGGATTCATTCACTTTGCTGTAGTTTGTGTTAGTTGCAGTGGTTTTGTGTGTGATTCCTTTATTTCTTACAGAAATTCTACTCTAGCGATACTAGATTCTGCTGAAGACATTCATGATAAGCTGCAGGCGAGTGGGGGTGCCATTGTGTTATTTTAGGGTGCCATCCTCAGCTCAGTGGTCAGGCAGGGACAGACCAGGGTCAGAGAAGGGTTTTTTCCAAGCCTGGACAGGGTTCTGTCAGGTTCAGGTATTTGTCTCCATGGATTATACGCTACCTGTGTGAATGTGCTTTACCAGTCATTACAGAAGCTTAATATAGGAAGAGACCAAGATTCAAATGGTGTATCACATAGCTTACTGGGTACCGCAGTTGTCATACAATCAGAGGTTATAGATGTAGCATCGACCTGACCTGCCGACACCAGGTTCTCTGTGTACATTGCATATTGACAGCAAGCTGCTAATCAGTGCTGGAGGTGTGGTTGGACCAGGACGCACGAGAGCTGTAGTCCTGTAGTGATCTCCAGCTTTATAAAGCACTGATTGTATTGAAACAACAGCACACAGCCTAATAAGTGATACATCGCTGGAATCAATGTCACAGCCCCTACCTCATGCTGCCCTCAGATTACATATCAATAACCTGCTGACAGATTCCCTTTAACGCTGATAGAACAATGCTATTGTGCACCGAGGCGTGCACTTATTGGCAAGATTGGTGGCCGCATACGGTGGCACAGTTGCCCGCATTATACGCACATAGGCACACCCCTCGCCTCCATTCAATCAATATGACAGCCATTCGTGCATCCCTACAAATTCAAGGGTTTCGCTCCAAAGGGACCAATCAGGATTCACAAGATTGTATCAGTGACGGTATATTAACGTCAGTAGGCTCATCCATTGGGACCAATCGGAAGGTGCCGAAAGCAATCATCCCCCCAATAACAGATGTCAGATAGAAAACCTCCACATCCATCCATAACTACGGGACCTGAAAACTTCTGTTATTTTACAATCACTACAATATATACTCCAGATACAATGAAATTCCACCCATACATGCTTTGATTTTTTTTTTAAAGAATCAGGGCTGTAAGGCTCCGCATATGTCCTATTATCATCTGGTTTACCAATCAGATTCCGTCATTTAAGTCTACAGATATCTCTGAAATACTGAAATACTGCGGAATGACTTTGTACTTCACAGTTCCTTCTTAGAATCTTCCATTTTTATCTGATACATTAAGACCGGGGTCACATAAGCGTATAAAAAAGTACAATGTTCATCCTGAATAGTGGGATGATTTTTTTTCTCACTTATCATCTGTCTGCTGTCAGTGTAAATCTGTTTTTTAGTCAGCAATCATTAATCTCAGGACCATTTACAGTTTCCTATATTACAGAATTGCAATTTTTTCGTAAAAGTCAGATGCCGTACTGATGGTCCATATGTCATCTGTGATTCAGTGACCCATGTTACAGCCAGAGGGCGCTGTATGTGCTCCTCAGGATATGCATGGAGGCGTATCTGTAATGGGGAGGGTGAAACAGTGACCGGCAGGATTGTAAATGGCTGGTATGTGTCACAGAGGGAGTCTGCGCTGTAAGCCTGAAGTAAGGTTGTTCTGGGACCTGTGGTCCCACAAGTATTTGTGTTTGTTTACTTATAAGGAAGGCTTGCAGGGTTAGTCGGAGAGCTGGGCGGGTCTGGCTAACCACACACACCACCCATCTATGGGAGTAGTTACAGCTACATAATGTGACCAGGGTTTGGGTCACATGTTCAGAGTGTATGGACCAGAGTGGTCAGAGTGTGAGGTCCTAAAGGCCTGTGTGTTGGAATGTCCTGGCGTGGACTGGATTCCTGGAAGCACATGGTGAGGCCATGGACTGAATAGTCAATGTGTTGGAATGTCCTGGAGTGGACTGGATTACTGAAAGCACATGGTGAGACCATGGACTGAAGGCCTGTGTGTTGGAATATCCTGGCATGGACTGGATTCCTGGAAGCACATGGTGAGACCATGGACTGAAGGCCTGTGTGTTGGAAGTTCCTGGGACTGGACTTCCTG
Source organism: Ranitomeya variabilis (assembly GCF_051348905.1). Lineage (NCBI taxonomy): Eukaryota > Metazoa > Chordata > Amphibia > Anura > Dendrobatidae > Ranitomeya > Ranitomeya variabilis. The sequence goes on along the minus strand of NC_135235.1, from coordinate 273,182,638 downwards.
AATAGTGCACGGAGAGGCCATATCTGCAGAGCCTGGGACAGCTACTGTGTTGGGGAAGCTACAGTTCCTACTGCCGGTCTGGACTATCTGAGGTGCCCTGGTCACAAGGACGGTAATCCCAGTGAGGAAGCGTTTCCCTGTGAACCAGGACTGACAGGAGTCAGTGCGTGGAGCAGGTGAATAATGAGAGAAAAAGCATCACTCCAAATATGCACACCACATACACAAAAATGAGAGACATGATAATAAATCATATATGAAAAAACAAGATTTTTATTGACACACAACACACAATATAAAACATAATTAAAAACAGCAAAGAGCCTTGTCCATACACAATCATATAAATCTGAGTATAAGAGTGAATACCTAGATGGCAAAAAACTGCACCTACGTGGCTCATGGGATAAAAATACACCAAACTATCTAGCAAATAACAGTGGCCAAATGGACTCCAACATAAGTCCCAAGGTCACCATGAATATGGTGAGGAGATGCAGTAATACATAATGAAAGACCCCAGAAAATGCTGAGGCCAAGTTACCCAGTGCGAGGTAGCAACCCAAAAGCAGATCCACAGGAAAGCAGGTGGAGAGGACAAGGCCCAGTGCAGCCCCACGCGTATCGCCCTCACTGACAGGACTTCATCAGGGCAGATATCCCCTGATGAAGCCCTATCAGTAGGTGCAGTTTTTTGCCATCTAGGTATTGGCTCATTATATTGCCCAGTGTGTTACTATCATGGTTGCTAGGGGGCTTTATATTGCTAGCCTGAAGGACTGTTTTCTGGCTTGCTTCTATTAACCCCTTTTGCCTATAGCTGCACAGGCCTGCATTCAGGTAGTCCTTATCACACTATTTTGTTGGGTATTCACTCTTATACTCAGATTTATATGATTGTGTATGGACAAGGCTATTTGCTGTTTTTAATTATGTTTTATATTGTGTGTTGTGTGTCAATAAAAATCTTGTTTTTTCATATATGATTTATTATCATGTCTCTTATTTTTGTGTATGTGGTGTGCATATTTGGAGTGATGCTTTTTCTCTCATTATTCATTTGATTTATCACTCATTTGCACCCCATACTATTTTGTGTACACCTTTGTAGTGCGCCTTTTTTGGTTACAGTGTGTGGAGCAGGAGCTCCTGTAAGGTAACTCCAGATAAAGGGGGTTACGGGCAGAGAAGTATCTGCCATTGGAACAGACTGTCGGTGGTTAATGTGTTCCGTTGATGTAAATAATGAACTGTTCGTGGTGCGGTTTATGATGTTTATGTGGAGAAACCATGCCTGAGTGCTTTAATCCCTTTGCCAAACGAGTTTCCTCAACCCACTCAGGTAGCGCTATCTCACACTTCCAATTTTGTTTTAAGCAATCATCTGATTTCATAGTGAAATCGCACCATGCTGCAATTTTTATCTCACGCCAAAAACAGCTGAGAAAGAAAATGCGAATCTGCACTGCCTCATTGAATATCATTGGTCCAAGAGTGCAATCCCTTTTTTATCAGATTGCACTCTTCCGAGTTATGTGGGTGAGCCCCAAGAGTCAATAGATAAAAAAAAAAGTTTCGACAGTCTACAGTCTACAGTCAGTGGAAAAAAAGAGATAAGAAAAAATCTGATACAAATTGGATTTCACTTAAGAAATAGTTGGTCTTTTTCTCTCAGATGGTGACACAGTATTGGGTCATGCACCTTTGTACAGTAACACACAGTTACCAATTTTTGTGTAAATTTCTAAAATGGTCGAACAGAGGGATGGCACAATGTAGAGTACTATTAGGGCACATTCAGATGTCTGTGCATATCATTTTGAGATCGGACCATAAGGTACAGACAAGCCATGAGTTTCCCAACCTGAGAGAGATCGGGAGCCCCGCGGCCAGCCCATGCATTGCGGGGCAATCTCGAACAAATTTGCATGGACGTCGCAAAGCACCCTCTGAGATACTTTTTCATGAGAAATACAGGCATTTAATAAACCAGACATGTCAGACATGTTTCCTCTGTAGCTTGTCTCTTACCTGTGGCTTCAACAATGCCTTCAAGTATTACAATAATTTCAAACTGCTCTCGCTTCAGCGACTCCGCAGACATCTCCCAGAATGGACTGTGGTCATTAATGAAATGACAGATGATCTGAGGTTCCACCAGGAAAAGTCGGTCCTCTCCAGTATCATAACCAAGGTTAATTTCTGATTGCTCCAGTGGAATAAACTCCCCTTCCTTTGTCTGTCGGGATTTGATGAGTTTGGCTCTTATCTTGGCATCTACCATGTGGCTATCTCGTAGATCTCCGATCCTGAACATCAAGCAAAGCTTTTCATCTCTGTGGGACACCACACATTTCTTACTGAAGATCAGGGTCTCGGCTCTCTTTTTGGGCCGTGAAATTTTAACAAACATACAGCCCACCATGAGGGCATCAATCACCGAACCGATTATTGACTGAGCCATGAGCAAAATAACGCCCTCAGGGCAATAGGCAGTTACCATCCTGGTGCCATAGCCGATTGTCCGTTGACTTTCCACAGAGAAAAGTAAGGCAGAAAGGAAAGAGTCAACATTGTCAATGCAAGGCTTCCACTCGGGATCCCCAATGTGATTCACATCATCTCTAATCAAGGCGTCCACAAAATAAATAACCCCAAAACCAACCCAGGTGACGATATAACATAACATGAATACAAATATGAACCATCGATACTTTAGATCCACAACAGTGGTGAAAATGTCCGACAAAAACCTCTTCTTTTCCTGTATGCGACCAAGGTTAACCCTACACTTGCCGTCCTTGGTGACGTATCTCTGACGTGTCTGCCGATTAGTGAGGTTGAAGAGCTGACGGTCATCGGCCATGAGCTTACATCGCACCCTGTGCGATTTAGTGGTGACTGGAGCGGAGACAACACTACGGGTTGGGGTTTTACTTCGGTTTGGGATATTTGGAACACTAAGCGCGTGTTTCGTATGCCAATTTGAATTGGCTTCATTTACGGGCGTCTCTGGCTTGGCAGCTCGTTGATAACGAGGTAAGTCTTCAGTATTAATAGTCACACTAGGCCTAGGCTTGGCAACAGGGTTGACAGCACCCGTGTTTGTTTGGTCCACAGCACTGAATCTCCTTAAGTTTGAGATGATGCTGCCTTTCTTGGGTGGAGGGAATTCTGTTTTTTGGTGATAATCTTCACAAGACGTCACAGACATGACCATTGTTTCAGGCTGTTTGAGAACATGGAAAATGAAAAGAAAAATAAGCAAACATGTGAACACATAATTAATATCATAATTAATTAAAATTAATTGGCTGTAGATGGATAACCCCTCCAATTATGACTTTGCTATGGCCATCTTCTAAAATGAAGAACTCCTTCTCTAAGCCCTGGTGACTGTCATGCAACCAAAAATGAACGGGCAACTATATGATCTAAGGAATGGTCGTGTCAAATTTACTTGAGCTGTGTTTTAATAGAGGGAGATCTTGTCCAGGCACGTTCCTCGTATGCCTTTTAAAAGTCCTAGACAAAGGTAATTAACATTTGAAAAAAAAACTTCTAACATGTCAGATGTTTTGATCAATGAGACATAGATCTCCCTGAGAAAATAGACAGCACAGCAACACTCTGTAAGGGAGAAAGTATATGCAAACACTGAATACATGATATCTAAACTGTATTGTTGCTAAATAAAATGTACTTACAAAAATGAAGTTGCAAAAATGAAGGTTTTTAGCACATAAATTGGCCAATTCATGTGTGCCCATCAACCACGACATGGTGACACTTCTCTGATGGGTAACTACTTTGATACGAAACATGCCTCTCCTGGGCTATAAGCCTGCATTTTAACTGGGCAGGTAGAAACCAACACTAATTAATAGCACCCTTGGGCTGATGGGAAGAGTGCAGAGTCAGAAAAGAAGGCAGTCAACACCTCCAATAGTGAACAGAAAACAAAAACCTGACCAGCAGTCATTGCAGCTTGCACCTATTCACATTGTATGGAGGTGCTGGTCAGGTTTTGGTTTTCTGCAGTTTACTATTGGAGGCAGTGACCAGCCCAGGAGAGGCATGTTTGATAAGTATCAGAGTAGTTACCCATCAGAGAAGTGTCACCTTGCCGTGGTTGATGACAGGTGACATTGAACTATTATCAATATTTCCTTTGCCAATAAATCTTTATGTGCCAAATTCTCAACCTAGTCTTTGTTAGGTACAATAGAGTTGTGAATATATATATATCAATAAAAAGTACCTTTTGAGGGAACGTTCCATATCTGTTGTTGTCTGTCGGTGGCCTGGGCAGATAGGCTAGCATGTGCTTCGCCGTAGGAGCCTGAGCTGGAGGAATGGAGTTTCTCCTGACTCTTGGGTCATCTACTTTCAGCCTGGACTCATTGATGTGATTTCGCAAACAGGGCCCATTAGGCTGATGCAAGTCCATGCTGTTACTGGCAACTGCCAACGCCATTGTGGCTCAGAAGATGACCATGTAGGTTTAGGCAAGAACATGGCACCTTCTGTCTACATTCCTACAATAACAGACAGGAGAACTTATGAATAATACACTATAGGAGTTATATCCAATATTACATACAAAAAAATACCATAATCTCATGTATTCATACAGTGGTTGAAATAGAATTGTATTACTGCTTGGCCTTGAGCAAGGTTCGATTTTATAAATCAAACTATACTCTTCCTGGAAGAATACTTATGCTCCAAGTTTTTTTATGTGGACTCCACATGCTACCCAATGGTCAGCATGGTCCAATTGTAATGCAGTTACAGTATATTTAGGATGCAAGCCATACGGATTCCAAAATATGATTGCGCACATGTGACATATAGGTGTAATATTTTCATATAATATACTACTTCTCTTTGACATCTCTCAAGCTATATAATTTTAAACCTCACCTACCAGCTCTTCTGGAAAGTCCAGGTGACCTCCTAGATTCCTGGGCTGGTTGGCAAACCTCCTGAGTGTCACCAAATCCTCCCTAAACCACCAAGAAAGTAGGTTTCTTGGGACCTTGTTGGTGCCTGAATGCAATTTTAAAGTTGTGACGGGAATGTGGATGTGGCATAAAGGATCATGCCACAATCAGAAAAACTACTTATTGCTATATTTTTTAATCGGAAAAAAACAAACTGTAAGCAATGTATTCCCATTAAATTATCTGGACATGTACACCCCTCCAAAACAGAAGGAGCTGAGCACGAATGGGAGAACGTGGCACTTCTTCAGCCTTCTAGCTACTTTCCAGTACCAGTGTCAGGAAAAGAAATATTTATTTTCTGCATACCGGGTCCCTTTTCTGAAATGTCTCTGGACCACTATGAATTCAGTAGGCCATTTAAGTGTTGGAGTGACCCAATGAAGGTTCAGCCGTACACATATATTTGGTATAAATGAGCAGGATAGGGCTGGATTAAGATTAATGGAGGAACCTGGACAAAACTTTTAGTAGGAACATCTATTCCACCTCCCAACTCTGTATTACTCCTTATTGCAGCGACTCCCGTAGACAAGCCTGTCGATCACTTTTCGGCTACATTGTTGAGCCATCAGGAGAACTTGGTCAGATGCACATCGCTATTTGTGGTGATAATGTAGGAATGTTTTAGCCCTGACACCACCCCAATCCTGACCAGAACACTCCATTTGTGGACAGAGTATCTATAAACATTGCCCATTTGTGGCCTGGGAATCCACACATTTGCTGGGATTTGTTTCTAAAAAATAGTGACGTTCCCGACAAATTTTAGACGGTTGGCATATATCTGCATAACTAGAGAATGCTGGGAGTTAGGTTCAAAAGAACTGGCATGGGAAATGAATATGGGTGGTGGTGCCCCTCTATGTTTCCAAGATGGTGACCTGCACCTTGTGACCTCCCGGCAGTCCACCCGGAGGAAGATACAATTTCATCTTCTAGTTATAAAGATCGATGATATTGATGATCTATCCATTGTAGGATTGGACACCCTTCACTCCCACCAGTTGCGTGTTACTAGGTCCCGTGGCCGCTGGTGTTAGAAGGCTTCAGCCCTATACACCATGAAGTGGTCATTACCGGGTACTGAAGCTCAGATCACATTTATGTCAGTAGAAGCTGAGTTGAAGTACATCCAAGAATATCCACTAGACATTGTACAGAGCTGTGGGGTTCTGGCTTTGTATACCTTGGACTTCCAGTGGCCAAAGAACCTGGTAGCACCCGATCGGTGATGGTAGCGAGTTATCCAACCCCCCCCACCGATCTGATATTGGTGTCCTGTCTTAAGGCTGGGTCGTCAATATAGTCCTGGACAGACCCTTTAAAGAGTACCTAAAATACTGGACCCATCTCATGATAAAAAAAAAAATCCTAAATTCTTAGGAAATCCCAAAATTGTTAAAATTCCAGCCCCATAGAAAAAGTAGATAAAAGTAATAAACAAATGATATTGGAAAGACCTACATAACTCTACATATCTAAAAGACAAATTAAACTAAAAAACAACATAATATTCATAAAAGCCAAAACATCTGTGCTCCAGCGTCTAAGCCGCCTCTTACTGGATAGAGGGTCTTCATTAACACAGAGCATCGCTCTATAAATGACGCATGCATAATCTATGCGGAAAGAGAACAGGTTTATGGCCCGGATTATGAAGACCTATAATCCCCAACAAATGAGGCCTGAAGCTCATCAAAAGCTAAGATTACTGTGCAGATAAGGCAGGAAAACCCATGCTGGTGAATGGCCGTCCCCGCACAATCACGCTTTTCTTCTGCACACTTGATTTCTGCAGGATTTACTGATAAGTTGCCATGTTTCGCGGCTGGAGGTGAATTTTGCTATTTATAAATTCTAATTTGTAATTGGTAACCAGTCTGAGCTGGGATCTCGGAGCGAATCTCACGTGTTCGCAAAGTGTGCATAAACCGCTGTCCATGTGCATCTAATGGGAAAGAAATAAAATCTGCAAATATCGCAATGAGTTGCTCTATCCAATTGGAAGATTATTGGGGGTATGCCCTGCTTGAGACCCCTATCTTTAATAGTAGCCACATCACAAAGCATCGCGTACCTTGGAAGACACACCAGGCATGACTGTATGCTCTATCTGAGCTAAGTGCTGATTGATTGCAATTGGAAACAAAGTCATTTTTTATAAGTGAGACGAATCGAATTCTATGGGAAACTGTTGTGGGCATGCTCTGTGACCTGTGCAGGAGTCACTGTGCAGGAAAGAGAGGAGATAAACTGTGATAAAACCTAATGTCAATGGCGGATTTTGCATTTTTTGACCCCAGACTTAGGATAAAAAAGACATACTTCATTGCACTCCTGTCCACCATGATAAGACTGTTGATAAGTGATCGGAACAGGAAGTGTCTGACTATTTTGAGGCTTAGGCCGGTGTCACACTTGCGAGTCGAATAGAAGAAACTTGTGCGAGTCTCTCGCATCAATACCTGGCACTGCGGCCGCCACTCAGGACCGGACTGTTTGGCTGCATGTATTTCCATGCAGCCGCATACTCCGGTCCCAAGTGCTTGCGGCAGTGCCGGGTATTGATGCGAGAGACTCGCACGAGTTTCTCGCATTGGACTCGCAAGTGTGACACTGGCCTTACTGTGAAAACTGCAGGATTTCAGTAAACAGAGAAATAGAAAATTAAAAAAAAAAGTTTTCCATAAAAATTTGATATAAACAGTAAGTCACGTTCTTGGTAATAAGTTCCATTTTAACATTACAGCAGAGTAATTTTCATGAAATTTGTCACATGAATGCACATATAACACTCTTTTGGTCAAACTGGTGGGACCATAGATGAGCAAATCATTTTGAGGCGTATTAAATTTGCTTTAATTCTGTTTTTGCGATTCTCTTCATAGGAATACAGCAAAATGACAGCAGCAAGAATTTTGGTGAACTCAAAAGGGCCAAAATGGGGTCCAATAAAAAAGATATATAATGCCTGTCACTCCTATCAGCCCGGTCTTTTCTTTTCATTCATCCTGTCGCTCACTTTGGTCTTCTCTTCTAGCATCATCGGTGCTTCTGGCACTGACTAGGTCTTGTAAAGTACGTCATTACATTGCGTGAGGCCTATTTTAGGCTTACATCATGTCATGATATCCCAAAGCCTACTGAGCACTGAAGATACTGTCAGAAAAGACTAGACTGGAGGAAGGCGAAGGTTGCCTGAAGAGAAAACTGGACTGGAGGGAACGGCATAATGCCTGAAGAGAAGACTGGACTGAAAGGAGTGGCAAGATGCCTGAAGAGAAGACTAGAACGGAGAGAGCAGCACGTTCCTTGAAGAGAACTCTGGACCGAAGGGTGCAGCAGGATGCATTATTAGATGACTGGACCAGAGGGAGCAGCAGGATGCCTAAAGAGAAGACCGGAGGGAGCAGCAGGGTGCCTGAAGAGAATACTGGACTATAGGGGCGGCAATATAACTGAAGACAAGATTGGACCAGAGGGAGCGGTAGAATGCCTGAAGAGAAGACTGCACCGAAGGGAGCAGCATGATGCCTGAAGAGAAGAATGGACCGGAGGGAGCAGCAGGATGCCTGAAGAGAAGAATGGACCGGAGGGATCACAGGATGCCTGAACAGAAGAATAGACCAGAGAGAGCAGCAGGATGCCTGAACAGAAGAATAGACCAGAGAGAGCAGTAGAATTCCTTAAGAGCAGACCAGACCAGAGAGAGTCAGAATGTCTGAAGGGAAGACTAGAGCAGAGGGAGCATCAGGATGCCTGAAGAGAAGACAAATATGGAGAGAGCGGCAGGATGCCTGAAGAGAAGACTAGACTGGAGGGAGCGGCAGGATACATGAAGAGAAGACCGGACCGGAGGGAGCTACAGAATGATAGCAGAGAAGACTCCGAACCATAGGAAGAAACCATTGAGGGCTAGGCATAGATGAATATTAATGATTTTTTTGTTCGTTTGTTTTTTTACCAAACGTCTTTCCAGACCACAGAGCAATGGTAAGACATATTCGATTTGCATTGAATAAATTTTATGCAAATACATTTTCCCAGGAGCACAACTGATTATTCAGAAGAGCTTGGGAAATTATCATTATAAAGGCAGCTGCAATTCTTAATATCTGGTTAATGTGGAATATTTGTAAAACGGGTGGATCGCCCCCAGACGCAGGGCAGTGGGGTACTCGGTACCGGGTCCCTCTGTCTCGGATCTGGGGATGTCACGGTGGCCCGACCCGGTCCATGGCCCTGCTAAGGGGCGCCCAATCAAAGGGTGAAGTTTGTCAAGTGTTCGTGACGCCACCTGTGGTGTTCGGTCAGGGTGACCGACGCTGCTTAGGGGTCCGCTGGGGTGATGTTATGGCAGCTAGATGGAATACCTTCCCACAGGTGAAGTATGTCCCCAGGGCTTCCCAGTAAGGTAGATGATGATGGTGTAGGTCGCAGTAAATAACGAGGACACAGGGTTGCAGTCTCTTTACCTTTTACTGTAGACTTCAGCGTCCACAATCCAGAGCACTGCCAACAGGGCTGGCTGAATCCGGCCAGTCCGAAGGCACATCCAGAGTTCCCTTTGCAGGTGGAAATCAGTAGCCCTCCTACTAGCGCCTGTGTGTTGTAGTACTTCCCTGCTGAGCACCACAGGATAGTCCTCACAACTGTCGTGTATGTTTCTGATATTCTCTCTCTCCATCCCCCAGATGGTATGGATAGGACGACCCGTATGACGGGGTAGGCCTGGAGCTATTTTATAGGGACCCTAGAGACGCCCCTCTCCCACAATTTGCCTCCGTTGTCTTCATTAGATTAAAGGTTGGGCAGCCAACTTGGAATTAACTGTCCTGCCATAGTTTGAAATAATGCGTAGAGCCTATTACTCCCTCGGTGTTCCGGCCACCGGCTACGCGCCTCAGAAGGATGTTGCCGCTCTTAAGGCAGAACTCCTCCCGGTATTATCTCCTTGTGCTGTGATCTCGTTTCTCACTTCTACACAATATACTCCGCCTCTTGTCCTTTCTTAGGATGCTGCCGCAATGAGGTGCAGGCGCAGCTCCGTAACGTTCTATCTCTTGCTAAGTCTCTGCCAGGATCCCACCCCTGACAGGGACCTCTGTCTGCAGCTTAGATGTTCTTCCTTCTCCCCCTGTCTGCCCGACAGGTCTTCTCTGGGTCTCACCCAGGCAGCTTCTTGACTAACTTCCTATCCAGCCCCCAGTTTTACCCGAGTGTGAGGAGTGGACTAATAGATAGAACCTTTTGCTCCCCCTGGTGGCCGGAGTGTGAAGTATAGTGTGTGACTGTGATACCTGGTCAGGTGAACTCCTTTAGTGCCATCAGACGTACCATCACCCCCCCTGGTGGAAGAGTGACAATACTGCAACGACCAGTACTCTGGGGCGCTGCACGGGTGTAGCAAGCAGCTTGTGCTATGCAAAATCTTGGGGCTTATGCCATGCCTCTTTATCTAGGACCAATCCACAACCTTCAGCATTTGTCCACATTTTACTCTTCTTCTGGTCTTCTGGATCCAGGAATTGTGTCTTTCTGTCTCTGGATCTCTCTGTTCTCTATCATGTCAGGTTGAAAAGGCAACCTGTTGCACACTGTTGACTTCATGCCCCAACTCCTTAGAAGGAGGCTCAGTTAGCATCCATGCACTACTGTGGACATCACCTTCATTCCTGCATCTTCTTGGCATTCTATTTCTTAGACAATTCTGCCTTGAAATGATTATAAAACCAGGTTTGGTTTCTCACTGGGTACTATTTTGCACCTTGTGTCAAACCCACCTCTGCTACATTGCTGGGTAAGAAACAAAATGGTAATCAGTTCACCTGCCAGGGAGGACCATTCAGTGTGAAAACCACTTGTATTCAACATAGTAACCCTGGTAGACCATGTTTGGTGCAGAGAGTCTACGAACACAGCAGGCGCTATCCAGGTCACAAGTGGCAGATAAGGTCCATGAGGACTGGGCTCCAGCATCAATGAGAAAATGTTAAGACATAACTTTGACTGTGCAATTAAAAAATAGTGAGAAAAAAACAAAAAAGATTAAAAAAAAATCTTGAATCCATAAGCTAACGCGTTTCGGGTTAGCAACTTTTATTCATAGCTACAAATAAGGGTTGCTAATCTGAAAAGCGTAAATTTGTGGATCCTTAAAGGGAACCTGTCACCCCCAAAATGGAAGTTGAGCTAAGCACACCGGCATCAGGGGCTTATCTACAGCATTCTGGAATGCTTTAGATAAGCCCCCGATGTATCCTGAAAGATGAGAAAAAGGGATTAGATTATACTCGCCCAGGGGCTTTCCCCGCTGTGGTCCAGTCCGATGGGTGTTGCGGTCCGGTCCGGGGCCTCCCATCTTCTTACGATGACGTCCTCTTGTATTCACGCTGTGGCTCCGGCGCAGGCGTACTTTGTCAACCCTGTTGAAGGCAGAGCAAAGTACTGCAGTGCGCAGGCGTCGGGCCTCTATGACCTTTCCTGGCGCCTGCGCACTGCAGTACTTTGCTCTGCCCTCAACAGGGTTGACAAAGTACACCTGCGCCGGAGCCGCAGCGTGAAGACAAGAAGAGGACGTCATCATAAGAAGATGGGACCGGACCGCGACACCCATCGGACCGAACAGCAGCGGGACCGCACCTGGGTGAGTATAATCTAACCTGTTTTTCTCATCTTTCAGGTTACATCAGGGGCTTATCTACAGCATTACAGAATGCTGTAGATAAGCCCCTGATGCCGGTGAACTTAGCTCAACTTCCATTTTAGGGTTGACAGGTTCCCTTTAATCTTTTTTTTAATCTTTGTTGCTTTTTCTCACCATGTTTTCAATTGTACACTAAAAGTTATGATTTAACATTTTCTCATTGGTGCTGGAGCCCAGTCCTCATAGACCCTTTTTACATGGCTTAGTGCTCTGTTATACTGCTGGTCAGCTCAGCATTGAACTCTGTGGCAAACTTAGCTCTGTTATATCGTCAATTCTACTCTGTTGTACCGCTGCCAGCTAAATCCAGTCCTGCCATAGAACCTCTGTTCCTTATTGCTGAGTCAACACTGAGTATGAACCATCCCACCTGCCAGTTCTGATTGTCTCAGCAGGAAACTGGAAAGTGAAGCCAGAAGAAAAAGGTAGTTGTGTCATCCTGGCACTGCCACGAAGGGGGACAAACAGTTTGAAGGTAAAATAGATTTTCATTGAACTTGAACTATGTGTTTTGGGAACGGTCCGTCACCTTCATCAAGTATACTCAAACAGGATGTAACCTCTGGCACATATACCGGACGGAGATTACGTATAACGTTAGAATTGTTATGTCATCTCCGACCGGTATATGTGCCGGACGTGACTTCCTAAAAGAGTATACCTGATGAAGGGGACAGACCATTCCCAAAATGCATAGCACAACTTCAATGAAAATCTCACTTACCTTCAACCTGCTCGTCCTCCTTCGTGGCAGCACCCAGATGATACCGCTACCTTTTTCTTCTGGCTTCAGAATGCTCCTTGAGGCTGTTAGATGGCCAAGAATTTTGGAACTGAATGTGATGAGTTGACAGCTGTGACTGTTAGACTATGCTCATGCAGAGTTTTTTGGGGATGTTCAAAAATGACAAGGTTTTCAAGCCGAAGCCTCTTTGGGAATAGCTCCTTTTTGGGGGGGAGAGTTTTTGAAGTAGTTTTCCTTTTCCTGAAGTAATTTTTGGAAGATTATTTTTTTCCTGAAATGTTCTTTTCAGTCATTTGATTGGATGGTGCCTAGTTGGGAAAGAATTCCCACTTAGAAAATTATTTCTATGAAAATCAAAGAGGATTTCTCAAAGAAATAAGAGTTGTCCAAGAGTTTTTGAAGAGAAGTTTTGAGAGCATCTCATCCAAGAAAGTCCTCACAAAACTCTGTCTGCACGAGCCTAAGGTTTGGCACTAGATTACTCTCATTAATGGGGTGAGGTCGGGGGATATTTACATGACTGCTTCCCGTTCAGTTTGATCCCATAGTGTGCAATAGTGTAAGTGATGCGATACTAAGTTAATCCTTTCTATTTCCATCCAGGGCTTCCACTCGGCTCTGCCCATGGCCTCTCCGGTGACCCACATTATGAGGCAGTCATCCTCCTCACACACAGCCGGCTGTGTCAAATGAATGGTTTGTTTTGTGATTGGATAAATCTCCACTTCATTTGATTAGAGTTATTGCCTGCAGCTCTTCTCGGAGTATCAGTCACATGTAGAAATGGTGATTGCCCCAATGCCATGTGCCTGTGAATAGCTGATAAATACTGCTCCATTGCTTGCCATTGAGTTTTTTAATGAGGACTTTTCAACTCTCCTGAGATCATATTTTAGTAATTACTTGAAAAAATAATGCAACTTTTTTTTCTTTCTTTCTTTTCTTTTTTTTTTTTTTAGAGTTCTGAGTTTCTTCGTTACTCAATTATTCCTTCTGGAATCAAATAAAATCAATGAGCTCCTGGGTGTTACCGTTCCTCGTGTCAGTATGGCGTGTCCTTACACAGTCTGAAACTCTCCAAATTGATTGGGCATTATTGGTAGGTTTCACAATTCAATTTTTTTTCTAACACTTGAAAAACAATCCATATTTTTAAGACTTTTTTTCAACGTCATGGACCCATTTTTGGTCTGTGACAGTTTTTACTGTCATTTCTGCTTTTGATTTTCTTCAACAAAAATGAATCCACCAGTCCAAAAAATTGTGAATACAAGCAGGGTGTGACTATAACTAAAATATAACTTTTAATAAATAGGTTTAAAAATGGTATATACCCATATAAACGCACAAAGACGGACTCACAAGAAAATCACATTAATTAGAATATAAAACTGCAGTAATCCCCGAGATTTTACACCTATATTGCACTATATAAATCTCATAGGGGAAAAAAACCATACAAAAGCCATCAACCATCATTTATCTAATATCCCCAATATCTTTTTATGGGATAGAGACACAGTAGTGGTGATAAACATATATAAGTGGAACGATCTCACCTCCAAGTTCCCTTTGATATGGAAAAGACCGCTCACTATTGGCACTGCATCCGGGAGGGGGGGGCACACACCGGCCACACAGTCATCCGCCCACGCTGCCAAAAAGATTTATGCTTAGCCCCAGAATAAAGAAACCATTTCCCTACGTGTTTCGTTATCCTAACTCATCAGGGGAAATTTTTCAAGGTGTCCCTCCAAAAACGTGGTGGGCACTCAAAGCGGGGGTATAGAGCAATCATTAGCCAGCGGTATCCGCTGTTCTTAAATAGCCCGCCCTGTATTTACTCAGGGTAGCGGGCTGATGATGTCATATGCTAAGCGTCCGAACTGGAACGCATAGCTGAACCGCAAGCGTCATTTCCAATGGATCCGGAACGTCATTTCCGGTGACGCGTGTGTTAGTTTTATTTCCATAGCAACACACTACTCAGGCACATTCTCACAGGGGGCGTGCCGGTTGCTACGTGACTACTAGAGTCCCGATACAAGTGCTGCCTTGTGAAGAGAGATGCTAATCATTACAGGCAGCGTACAAAAGGAGAAATATATTAACCCCTTATTTCTTTACAGAATATCCGTCAGTTAATACTTATAGGGTTAATTCTCAACTGAACTAAAAGAAGAACCTACCAAACCTCCTAACTAGGAGGGAGGAACCTGGAAATGAACATATGCCGGCTAAATTCCCCCAAAAAAAGGAAAAAACACTGAGTCGGATAAGGCCATGCAAAATAAACCCCACTGAAGGGGAGGAGAAAAGGAATTAATTCATGTATTAGTACAAATTTGGACTAAGAAAGGTTATATCGGAGAGATGGAGGGGAGAAAGGGTAACAGTCTTAATGGGTTTTGTCTAAATAATACGGAGATTGGTGCACGAGAAAAAGCAGAAAGAGGGATAGAATTGTATATATACCCCCTTACTTACCCTAGAGTACTCCTGATACTCATTACCTACCTAACATATGGAGGTTGGCACCCTAGGACAGAAAAAACGCAAGAATGGCGCCCCCATTCCTCGGCGGCTGACCCTGTTAGCAGCCCTATTAAACCCTAATGAAGGGAGGAGAAAGGGGGGGGAAGGAAGAACAGGAAAATGCGATGTAATAAACTAACTTTCCAGAAAACAGCTATACGTCAGGATTTCATTTAGACCTCTTGGTGTTTGTGTCTTGAGGCGGAAGATCCACTTGGTTTCTCGCTGTAGTAACATCTGGTCCCAATTGCCTCCCCTCTTGGGTGCACCAATCCTGTCAATCCCCATAAATTTTAACCCCCGACTGTCACCATTATGTTCGTTATTAATATGTCTAGCCAGGGATGTATCTCTTTTTAGAGCAATGTCTCTCAGATGTTCCCCAACGCGTCTTCTGAATTCGCGTATAGTTTTACCTATATATTCCAATCCACAACAGCAGACTGCTCTATAAATCACTCCTTTTGATCTGCAATTTATGAAGTGATAAATTTGGTATTCTCTCCCTGTTACTCCACTGACAAAATTGGGTCCCACTGCAATAACCGGGCATGCCACACAGCCACTGCATTTATGGCAACCTTTAGGCGGATTCGGGAGCCATGTTTCATTTACTGGTGGTGAATAGTGACTATGTACGAGTCTATCACCCACCGATTTGCCTTTTTTAAAAGTAATTCTTGGGGAATCCCCCACCATCTCTCCAATATCCTCGTCCATATTTAAAATCGGCCAATGCTTTTGTAAAATTGACCGTATTTTCTGAGCCCCATTATTAAAAGTAGTGATAAATCTGCAAGTAGGTATTTCTTCCCTCCTAAGAGCTGGCACAAGTAGACCATTCCTGTTCACCTCCTTGACCTCATTATAAGCCTTCCTTAGGATGCCATCAGGGTATCCTCTGGCTAGGAAACGTGTACGCAAATCATCTGCTTGTATTTTATACTCCTCATCCGAGGAGCAATTGCGCCTCATTCGTAGGTATTGGCCTTTAGGAATGCCTCTCCTCAGGGGTACCGGATGATGGCTATCCCATCTGAGGAGGGCATTCGTTGAGGTCAGTTTCCTATAGGTCTTAGTGTCCAGATATCCATCTGGTCTCTACTGCAAATGCAAGTCCCAAAATGGTAATTGGTCCTCATGATATTCAAAAGTGAAGGACAAACCCAGCTGATTATTATTCAATTTCGATACGAAATTAGTCAAAGATATGACGTCACCATTCCAAATTAACAGCACGTCGGCAATATAGCGGGACCAAAAACCTATATTGACCTGTTCTTCCATAAAAGACTCCCCAAAAATCACGGTTTCCTCCCACCAGCCCAGGAGCAAGTTTGCATACGCAGGCGCACAAGAATTGCCCATAGCGGTGCCCCTGAGCTGGTGGAAGAAAGAGCCGTTAAAATAGAAGAAGTTCTTAGTCAAACAAAATTCAAGTAGATCCAAAATCAATTTGTTATGTCCAGCATATTGTTGACCCCTACTTGCAATGAAGTACTCCACTGCCTGCAGTCCATCATTATGTCTTATAGACGAATAGAGTGCCTCTACATCGATACTGCAAAGCAGGGCCCCTGGTTCCAAAAATAGGCCATCTAATTTCCGTAGTAAATCCATTGAATCCCTTGTATAAGAGTTCAACGATGTTACAAACGTTTTCAAAACTTCATCTAAATAGATTCCAATATGATGACCAAGGCTGTTGACACCTGAAACTATAGGTCTCCCCCTAAGGGGGACCAGGCCTTTGTGGACCTTTGGGAGGCAATAAAAGGTTGCCACTACTGGGTGCTGTGGAAAAAGGTAATCGAATTCAGTTTTATCAATCAGACCATCAGTAAGCCCTCTATCCAAAATCACTTTTAGTTGTTTTTTATATAGTGGGGTAGGATTTGAAGGCATTTTTTCATAATTTTCTGGGTCCTTGAGGATCTTCTCACACATGTCAACATAACCCTCATGGCTCATGATCACAGTATTTCCCCCCTTGTCTGAGGGCTTAATTACGATCTTGGGGTCCTTCTCTAGACCCTTTAATGTTTCCATCTCTAATTTGGACAAATTGTATTTTCTTTCCATTGGTCTACTTTGTAATTTTTCCAAGTCTCTAGTGACCAACTCTTCGAAGATATCTATTGCAGATCGATCACTTAGTACTGGGGGCATTTTTGTGCTCTTATTCTTGAATTTAGTAAAAGGTCCCTTACCCGTATTTTCCGGGATAGAATCTGCCAAGTCATATAAAAATCTAACATCTTTTGATTTTCTTGCATGACAATAAAAATCTGAGGTTCTTCTACACTCTAAACTACGGACTGAACATGGATGACGTTCACATGATTTTTTTTTTTTTACGAGGACACTGACTTGCGTTACCAACTTGGACCAAAGTAGGACATGTATGCTTTTGATGTGTCAAACTATCTAGAGAACCATCCTATTGACAAAGGGAATGGTAGTATCACAATTCATACATTTCAGGGGAAACAACAGAGGAATAAAACAAATTTCAGATGATGGTTGGTTCTAAAAGGCGCTGTACAAGCGTTTATAAAAATAGAGCCATGTGATGGGTCCTCTTTTAATGAAACACTATTTATAGCTTTCTCCTGGGCTTACATGGACTGGTGGCCTTCATTGAACTTCTTAGTACTGTAGTCTGGATCTTGGGATAAGCTGGTTACAGTGAGAAAATGGCAAGTTACAGGAAATTCTCCTTAGTGTTAACTAGGAAATATATCCACAATTCACCCAGAGCGACATTATCGTTACCATTTTTATGGTAACGACATTATCATTACCATTTACCTATGCTTATGGATTTTTTTTATTTGTCCACACTAAAAGACACTTCTTCACAAAAAAGGATACCTGTTATTTTTTTTAAAGTTTCTGTTCCAGAGTAGAAGCAAAGTAATGGAAGTTACGGGGAGGATGGATCCATTACAAAATGGATGCAAACTGCAGACATCAGCCCCCGAGTCAAGAAATCCCTACAACCTTGGTCCACTGAGTCTTGCAGTCTGATTCACCCTATTGGAGTGGCGTGCTCAGAATCTCTCTCTTGCTGTGATGAACTAAAAAAACTTTTTGCACTCATATTTTTTATTTTTATTTATTTTTAGTTGGGGCTCACCAAGAGTTAGAACTGTTATGTTCTTGGAATCACACATACTGAAACAAATGCCCATTGAGAATATTCATATATTATTATTATTACTTTATTTTATTTTTTTTCAGAAAATAAAGGACTTGGAGGGAGGGCAGGGTTTTGGAAGGTATTTTTTTTGGACAGTGCATAGTTTAGAGAGGTTTCCTTCAAATGTGCTTCAGAGATGTGATATGCACTTTTTTTGTCACTAGTAGTTATGAGCCAGTGTGCTCATTACTCGAGATTTCTGAGCATGCTTGGGTTCTCCGAGCATTTTGGGCGTGCTCGTAGATTATGATGCATGATTTCCAGCTCTTAGACAACCTGAACACATGCAGGGATTGCTTGTTTCTTAGGAAATCCCCACATGTATTCAGGCTGTCTAGCAGCCAGAAATCATGCAGCTGCGGCGACACAAACATAATCTACGAGCATGCCCAAGATACTCAGAGAATACCCGAGCATGCTCGGAAAACTCGATGTCATGATCCATGTTTGGATCTGTGGCAGGTCTGGCCTCTCAGATTAAAACTTTTTTCCTTTCAGGCTATCAGGGGTTAATGCAGTTTTTCCCCGGTGGCCCCTGGTGTAATTACATTGCTGTCTAGTTTGCTTTTGCAGGTGGTGACCACTCCCACCTTCCTTTAAAAGGTCACCCGATGCATCAGCTGACTGTTGGTCACAGGAGCTGGAGACAGGAGCTTGCTGAGTGCTGTGGTGCATTGTAGCAGAGAAAGCTAAGTGTGGTGTTAATTGTTTCTTTATCCCTTTGTTGCCTGTAATTTTTACCTGTGTTGAATTAGTGCAGTGGTGGGACCAGTGCTCTCACCTGCCAGTTCCCTGCTTGGGGATAGGAGCAGGGCAAGTTGGGGATTAGGTATCCTGTCGGCAATAGGGCGAAAGAACCAGTATAGGGACAATAGTAAGATCAGGGCACATCCTCAGGTGTGTGTAGGAGGTGTCCAATTTGCGTTCCCTACCGACAGGGCCCACAGTTATTAAAGTGTCCCCAGTGTACCCTTGTGCGTTTTGCCGTTTGGTGACCGACCACTCATCGGGTCGTGTAACGCTAGGACAGTCACTTTGTGACATTATAACCAATCAACCCATTTTTTCTGGTGAGCCATCGCTCAAATGCAGGCCTTTGCCCAACTGCTCAAGACCCTCACTGAGGAGTTTTAGATGCTGCGTGGTGAGGTGGTGCAGCAGCTATAGCAGTTGGTGGGGTTTTTAGCTTCGGCCCAGATGGAGATTCAACCAGAACCCAAGATATCTCTTCCTGACAGGTTCTCTGGAGGGAGATACATTTTTGTTTTTTCAGGAAGCTTGCAAGTTGTACTTCAGGCTCCGCCCTGGTTCATCAGGGAGTGAGGAACAGCGCATGGGGATTATAATCTCCCTTCTTAAGGGTGATCCCCAATCCTGGGCTTTCTCCCTGCCATCCGGTTCTCCATCTTTATGGTCGGTGGACGAGTTTTTTTCGGCATTGGCGCTTGTGTATGGGGATCCTGATGGCGTCTCCCTGGCGGAATCCCGACTGCGTAAAATCAAGAAGGGGGGCGGCCAGCTGAGGAATACTGATCGGAGTTTAGGAGGTGGGCCACTGACTCAAAGTGGAATGACCCTACCCTTAGGAGCCATTTTAGGCAGGGTCTGTCTCCAAGGTTGCAGGATACTCTTGTGCAGTACGCCGCCCCCAGGTCATTGAGGGCCGCCATGTCCCTTGCCATCCGGGTAGTGTGAGGCTGTGGCCTCTGATACAGCTAGGGGGCGCTGTTTGTTCTCCCCAGAATGTGCATGCAGACGGATGAAGTCCATAGGTGTGCATGAGAGTCATGGATTTCTGGTCCAGGTTTTCCAGGTGGCTGAAGGCCACAGGTTTGTGTGTGTTTAAAAGCCCTGCAGTAAGGGGTTTGGGTGTGTCAGGCCGTGCAGGCCATGTCAGGTGTCTGGCCAGGTGTGCGAGGTGCACGTCAGTGTCAGTCTGGTGTGTGCTGGTCTGCAGAGTGCATGGAGGCCAGCAGAGCCAGCACCCAGGGCAGCTGAATAGCCTGGCACCCGCAGCGTACACAGAGATGCAAGTCGTCCATGGTACTGGTCTCGGAGGTGGACAGTCCTGTGCCCGGAGGTGGACAGTCCTGTGCCCGGAGGTGGATGACCTGTGCCCGTAGGAGTCGGATGTGGACAGTCCTGTGCCCGGAGGTGGATGTTCTGTGCCCGGAGGTGGATGTCCTGTGCCCGAAAGAGGACTAGCATGTGCAACGATTGCAAACAGGTGGATATGGTGCCCGGCTGCTATCCGGAGGATATCCTGAACTGTGTACGACTGTGTGAGTTAAGAGTCTGTAAGAGACTGTGATACAGCGATGCAGGACACCCACGAGAACTAGTCAGAGGAGGGCTGGCGTGAGTAGTGTCTGCAACATATGAGGCTGTGTATATGGAGACGTATAGAGACTGAGATGGCGTGCGGTCGCCCAGGGAAACTGGACAAGGGAAGTCTGGCCTGTTTAGGGACCGAAAATCTAAAGCCATGTGAAATGTATTGCATTGAACTGGTGTAAACTGATCACTGAAGTTCTATGCATTTATATGTACCCGGCTGCACTCCAGAGGATAAAGAGTGCAGTGCGCTGAGTGAATACAGAGGACTGACACCCTGCGTCTTGGGCTGTCTTATGTGTACCCGGCTGCACTCCAGAGGATAAAGAGTGCAGTGCGCTGAGTGAGTACAGAGACTTGTTACCGGCGTACGGTCACCCAGGGAAACTGGACAGAGGGAAGTTCGGCCTGTGTATTGACTGCGTCATATAGCCATGCATTATTAATGGACTGTATGAAGAAGCCGTTTACTATATTGACTGTGTGAAGTAACACAATAAAAGAGACTTTTGTGTTTGAATTTGTGGGTCACTGCTTCTTCACTGCGTACGAAGCTACTGCAGCTTTACAGTAGATAGATGCTTGAGGGAGAGACATACACCAAATGTGCCCCCGGTAGTCCTTGCTAGGGAGGGGGCACACCTGAGCAGGTGGATGAACCCATGCAGGTGGGAGGAGTTGGTTCCCAAACGGGGTTGCCTGTGGTTCGCCAAGGTGTGGGGGCATGTTTTTACTGAGGGCAGATTGGTCATTTCATCGGTGTCTGCCCACCTTTCGCCAAAATACCTGTACCACCTAAGAAGCCGCGTCCCCCTGGTCGTGTGGAGGGAGGCAGCGGTGGGACCAGTGCTCTCACCAGCCAGATCCCTACTTAGGGATAGAAGCAGGGCAAGTGCGGGATTAGGTATCCTGCTCGGCGATGGGATGAAAGAACCCATATAGGGATGATAGTAAGATCAGGGCACATCCTCATGTGTGTGTAGGAGGTGTCCAATTCCCTGTCCCCTACTGACAGGGCCCACTGTTGTTAAAGTTGTGTGTTTCGCCATTTGGTGACCAATGACTTGTCGGGTTATGTCATGCTAGGACAGTCACTTTGTGACACTTGAGTAACGAGCACACTCGCTCATCACTACTAGTGACATATACATATATAGTCAATCTGTAAAATCACTAAAATGTGTGTGTGTAGAGATAGATAGATAGATAGAAAGATAGATTTTAGTGATTTAACAGGTTGACAACCCCAATATGGACTATAAATGGTTAAACTGATAAAACTGATTGTCCCATGATGACCCCATTCAGTTCAACTGTTTGCTGGAGGAACCTTAGGGTACCGTCACACTCTGCAACTTTCCAACGATCACGACCAGCGATACGACCTGGCCGTGATCGTTGGACAGTCGTTGTGTGGTCGCTGGAGAGCTGTCACACAGACAGCTCTCCAGCGACCAACGATGCCGAGGTCCCCGGGTAACCAGGGTAAACATCGGGTAACTAAGCGCAGGGCCACGCTTAGTAACCCAATGTTTACCCTGGTTACCATTGTAAATGTAAAAAAAAACAACACATACTCACATTCCGGTGCCTGTCACTTCCCCGGGCATCCGCTTCCCTGCACTCCTCCTGCATCCTGTGTAAGCGCGGCCGTAAAGCAGAGCAGTGACGTCACCGCTGTGCTCTGATGTACGGCCGGCCGGCGCTGACACAGGATGCAGGAGGAGTGCAGGGAAGCGGACGCCCGGGGACGTGACAGGCACCGGAATGTAAGTATGTAGTGTTTTTTTTTTTTTACATTTACAATGGTAACCAGGGTAAACATCGGGTTACTAAGCGCGGCCCTGCGCTTAGTAACCCGATATTTACCCTGGTTACCAGTGAAGACGTGTGACGCCGATGCAGCGATGTCAGCGGGTGATCCAGCGACGAAATAAAGTTTCAAACGATCTGCTACGACGTACGATTCTCAGCGGGGTCCCTGATCGCAGTAGCGTGTCAGACACAGCGAGATCGTAACTATATCGCTGGAACGTCACGGATCGTGCCGTCGTAGCGACCAAAGTGCCACTGTGAGATGGTACCCTTACTCTGGGCAGGAATTGCTAGTATCGGGTAAATGTTGTATGCATGGTCATTATTTAGACATGTGGTTGTCCATACATGGTGCATCCTGAGACCTACAGAACAGCTCTCCATAAGATAGTGTCCTAGCATTGGTTGAACCCCTTCTACAACCCCTTTAACGGAAGAGAAAATGTTGAGTTATTATATAGTAGTAGCCTTGGTTAGATTTTCTAAGCCAAATTACCTTTCTACAAAAAGCAGGCCTCTCAGCCCCGACATGTCATGCTTCTAGGATTTCTTTAGTATTGCACAGGTGAGAGAATGCGGGGCAATTTGTGATGGCTCAATAATAATAATATGTGCAATACTAAGGAAATCCTGAAAACATGATCTGTTGGCCAGCGGGAGGACAGGAGTTTGGGAAATACCATATTAGATAAATAGTACCATGAACGGTTTGGTGTAAGACTGTAAAGGAATTGGGAGAAATACAAGGGGCAGGACAAATGGGATTTGCTTGGTAATAGCTGTTGAGGCAAAAAAACGAAAAAATCACGCAAAAATCTCCACTGACCCCATTCATCACAATGTCAGTCATAATACTACATCATACTAAGAATTCCGACAAAATTTCATAAAGTTATTTTTTTTAGGAGAGGTTCTAAAATGAAAGGTAAATTCTGTGATGGGACAATTCCTGTAATACTAGACTTGGACACATTTCAGGAAGCCAAAGCACCCAAAATTTTCCATACGAGGCTTATGTTTTTTGGCAGTTTTCTGTCAATATGTATTGTAGTTCCCATTGCCTTGCTATAAAAATTGAAAACTATTTCCAAGAACAGTTGGACTCCTAAATACTTCTAGCAGGAGGGCCTGATGTTCACATGCCCTTTTTACAAGCCGCGCTTCCTCAGTGCCCCTTGCATGCCTTCTACATGCCACTTCTCCTGACAATGCCCTTTTTTCTGGCCACAACCCTTTTCACCCAATCAACGTCATAACCTTCCTGTATGGCCACCCTTTGAGAAGTTTAGGGAGCTTTCGTCACCGTGGAGCACCTGTCCTGAATCTGGGCTTTGCTTCTGTCTCCCCAGTCCACTAAACTCTGTTGGGGTCCACTTTGGGATTTGCTGATAGCCCAGAATAATCCCTTGTGATCATTTTCCTGGGCCTATGTGCCTGTGCCTTGGTATTAAGACTTCTAATTGCTCCAGAGTCCTGTGTGCCTGCACCCCCCACAACCTCTGCTACCTGTTCCCTGTCTCCTCTCCACCTGTGTAATCCAGGACCTCTGCTACCTGCCTATGGTCTCGAGGACCTTTGCTACCTGTCTACGATGATTTCCAAGACGTCTGCTACCTGTTTCTGATCTCCTGTCTGCCTGTAGTCTCCATTTCCTCTGCTACCTGTCTGTGGTCTCCATGGCCTCTGCTACCTGTCTATGGTCTCCATGACCTCCGCTACCTGTCTGTGGTGTGCATGACCTCTGCTACCTGTCTTTGGTCTCCACGACCTCTGCTACTTGTCTGTAGTCTCCATGACCTCTAATTTTTAAATCTCCAGTACTTCTGCTGCATGTTTCTCGCGTGCCTCAACTGCCTGCTGCACAGAAGCTTGTGGCCTGTGTGCCAACCCGGAGCTTTGGCTTTGAGGATGCACCTAACCAGGTGAGCCTAACAGGTCTGATCAACATTGTTGGAAGTCTGAAGGGGGCCTTCTTAATCTTTAGGAGCCTCTCAGACTTTTCCAAAGAGTTGACAAGTATGTGTTTAAGGAGGAAGAAACCAAGCATTTTCCATGTATAGTAACTTTCCCGGTACCCTCTTTTAGCTTTCCTTCACCTCCTCAATGGAGGTTGATGGACTGATTCTCCTGCATTCAAGATGGTCACCACAATGGCATAGGGAGCCATCTGAACCACACATCCCATAGCACAGGACAGGCAGGAGAGAGATTGATCAGATCACTGTGCTCCCCATGACACCTCAGTGGTCATCTTGGTTGCAGTAGACGCCAGTATCGGCAAAGGAGGCAATGGGAGGCAAATAGGAAACACGAGAAATTGCTAGATATGAGAAATTGCTAGTTGCTCTTCAATCAAAGGTGGAGGGTCACTTTAGGTCTCCATGTTTTGACGGTCATGTGAATATGGTCCCCGGTAACTAAATCTAAAATACACAAAGGGCTTTCCAGCAGCAAACATCTTGAAACAAATCTTTTTTTACACTGTAGGAACTGAATTCCTTGATTTTGTCTTACATGGTGCCTCCTGCACCTCCCATGCTTTGCTTGTCTTGCATGTACAGAGTTAAATCTTAGTTTTTATCTCCGCAAGACTCCAACCAAGAAAGAAAATTAAATTGCAGATTACTCCGCAGTGCCTTTAAGCTCGAAGTCGGGGAGAAGAATTGTAACATCCATGAGCTCTGCCGGATTTAGCCGGATTTAAGAAAAGAAAAAAAAAGGAAAAAAAATCACAGGAATAATTATTTGGCATGAGTTAGAAGCTTGTATTTTGTTATCCGTCTAAACATTTCCAATGGGGATAAATGGGAAGCAATCTTTTGTATGATCAGAGAGGTGCACGAGGTGGAGGAATCCTCCGCTCACGTCCCAAATAAGCTAAACACAGCACAAAATTACTAAACCCCACTGGCTGCCTAATTCTGGTCTTATTTTTATCTTCTGATCAAGCCCACATTACGGAGGAGTAATTCTGCTCCATCTGCCTTTAATCTCTGCTCGCCAGAAGTAGCCATCACAAGGCAAAACTATACAAATGGTCATAAATATAATTTTCAATAATTTATCAGTGGAAATCGGCTCTTATTTGACTGTGGTTACCGACATTTTTCAAGGATGTACCGTGGAAATTAAAAAAAAGTACATTTTTAGAGGACGAATGCTGCAGTATCAGGAGATCAGGAATACAAAGCCCATAGCAATTTGCTATAAGATTATAAGAGGGTGGTGCCTAGAGAAAAGGTCACATGAAAAAAGGCTATTAACATGAAGATATTGGTTTAATTTGCTGATTAATAGTGTTCTAAACCTGTCTGGCGCCTGCACTTAGTATCCCACTGATGGGTTTCAGTCATGGGGGTGCCGGCGACGCGCGTTCAGTCACCGCTCTATGTATAGAGAGCAGCGGCTGTAATCGCGTCCCCTGGCACTGACTGACAGCGGGCAGCTGTAAATCAGAGCTGGGCCGCGGTTACAGACATTGCTCTCTATACACTGAGCGGTGACTGAACGCTCGTCGACGGAATAATGTTCATTTCCTCCTGGCAGAGGGGTTCTAAGAGCCAGCGTTGTCAAATTCAGAACACTATTAATCTGCAGATTAACTGCATAGATGCAGGTTAATAGCGTTTTTTTTTCATGCGACAGGTTCCCCTTAAGGGCCTGTTTACACTGACTGATGGCAGCTGTTAAAAGACTAATGATTGGCTACATGTTTGCCAATCAGCAGTCGTTTAATAACCTGTTTTAGAAAAGGCGAACCCTTTTCCGATGCACACAGAACGATCAGTAATCGAAAATCATTCTGTGCGCATAGACTGTCGTTGTTATTGGCAGCACATGTCTAGTCTACTGAAGACAATGATTTTTAGAAACCCTAAAGATCACTTCGATTTGCTAATTCATCAGGTGATTGACAGTTTAAACCGCACGATTATAGGAAAGGAGCGTTCCTAGGAACATTCATTCAAAGAAACTCAGTCGTTAAACAGGACCTGTCACCAGGTCATCTTTTCATTTTATTCCTGCTGTTTCCTTGAGTAATACATTGTTTCTTTTTAAATACATGAAGTTCCACAGATTTGGGTCTTTTAATTTAGTCCTAATTTTTATGGCCTGTACAAAAGGGGAGTGGCTTCCAGATCCTCTGGGGCGTGTCTTTAGGCTGCTTTGTGTAATTACCCTATGAGCAACGCCCCCTTGTAAAGACAATAAAAAGGCCCATATCTCTGGAACCATAAGACGGATTTTTAAAAAAACCAAAAACGGAATACTTAGTGGAAGAGCGAGAATAAAACAAAAGCAGAACCTACATACTATTGACCTCGTGACAGATCCTCTTTAAAACCTCATTCAGACGTCTGTTTTACATGGAAGTGTTGCATCCGTGGTTTCACACATAGAAAAAGTACAGTTACAATGTATGGAGCTTTTCACACGTCTGTGTTTGTTGATTTTTTTTCGTTTTGCGGACTGCGACCCTATTTTTTATTTGAGATACAGATGAAAATTACACAGGCAAGTCTATTATTCTGTGAAAAAAACATTGACTGCAATTGAATGTCATCCATGTGCCATCCGTGTGTCGCCCGTGATTAACCCCTTCATGACCTTGGGATTTTCCGTTTTTCCGTGTTCGTTTTTTGCTCCCCTTCTTCCCAGAGCCATAACTTTTTTATTTTTCCGTCAATATGGCCATGTGAGGGCTTATTTTTTGTAGAAGTTGTACTTTTGAACGACATCATTGGTTTTAGCATGTCGTGTACTAGAAAACAGGAAAAAAATTCCAAGTGTGGTGAAATTGCAAAAAAAGTTCAATCCCACACTTGTTTTTTGATCGGCTTTTTTGCTAGGTTCACTAAATGCTAAAACTGACCTGCCATTATGATTCTAGAGGTCAGTACGAGTTCATAGACACCAAAGGTTCCCTTTTATCTAAATGGTAAAAAAAAATTCCAAACTTTGCTAAGAAAAAAACAATTGTGCCATTTTCCGATACCCGTAGCGTCTCCATTTTTCATGATCTGGGGTCGATTGAGGGCTTATTTTTTTGCATGCTGAGCTGGCGTTTTTAATGATAGCATTTTGGTGCAGATACGTTCTTTAGATCGCCCGTTATTGCATTTTAATGCAATGTCGCGGCGACCCAAAAAAACGCAATTCTGGCATTTCGAATTTTTTTCTCGCTACGCCGTTTAGCGACCAGGTTAATCCTTTTTTTTTATTGATCGATCGGGCGATTCTGAACGCGGCGATACCAAATATGTGTAGGTGTGATTTTTTTTTTTTTATTGATTTATTTTGAATGGGGCGAAAGGGGGGTGATTTAAACTTTTATATTTTTTTATTTTGTCACATTTTTTTTACCTTTTTTTTTTAACTTTTACCATGCTTCAATAGCCTCCATGGGAGGCTAGAAGCTGGCACAACGTGATCGGCTCTGCTACATAGCAGCGATCATCAGATCGCTGCTATGCAGCAGAAATGCAGGTGTGCTGTGAGCGCCGACCACAGGGTGGCGCTCACAGCTACCGGCGATCAGTAACCATAGAGGTCTCAAGGACCTCTATGGTTACTATACAGAAGCATTGCTGACCCCCGATCATGTGACGGGGGTCGGCGGTGCGATCATTTCCGGCCACTCGGCCGGAAGCGCCGGTTAAACGCCGCTGTCAGCGTTTGACAGCGGCATTTAACTAGTTAATAGCGGCGGGTGAATCGCGATTTCACCCTCCGCTATTGCGGTCACATGTCAGCTGTCCCGGCTTTGATGTGGGCTCACCGCCGGAGCCCTGCATCAAAGCGGGGGATCTGACCTCGGACGTACTATCCCGTCCGAGGTCAGAAAGATGTTAACATTGCAATGGAAAAAATTTTATATATTCTTTTTCCTTTCCGAGAAAATCACTGATGAAACACTGAGGCTAGGGCAACATTCAGAAGCCAAAAAACAGGAGTCACACTATCAGTATTTGGTCAGTATTTTACATCAGCATTTTTAAGCCAAAAGCAGGAGAGGAACAATCAGAGGAAAAGTATAAGGGCTGACCCACACGTCCAGATAATTCCGGTACCGGAATAAATCGGTACCGGAGTTATCCGTGTCCGTGTGCCTGGGAACTCACGGAGGCCATACGTGCGGCACACGTGTGCCGCCCGTATGGCGAGTGGGTACCACACGGAGCGTGTGGTACCCACTCTGCATGGTGCTGAAGCTGCGATTCATATCATCCCTGCAGCAACGTTTGCTGCAGGGAAAATATGAAGAATAGTGTTTAAAATAAAGATCCATGTGTCCGCCGCCCCCCCACCCCCTGTGCGCCCCCCCCCGCTGGTCAGAAAATACTCACCCGGATCCCCCGTCGGCAGTCGCTCCTTCCTGGTCTGGCCGCGGCTTACTGTATGCGGTCACGTGGGGCCGCTCATTTACACTCATGAATAGGCGGCTCCGCCCCTATTGGAGGTGGAGCCACATATTCATGAGTGTAATCGGCCGCATACAGTAGAGAAGCCGCGGCCAGACCAGGAAGGAGCGACTGCCGACGGGGGATCCGGGTGAGTATTTGCTGACCAGCGGGGGGGGGGGGGGGGGCGCACAGGGGGTGGGGGGGCGGCGGACACATGGATCTTTATTTTAAACACTATCATTCATATTTTCTCGGTAGCAAACGCTGCTACAGGGAACATATGAATACCGGCTTCAGCACCATGTGGGGGGGGACAGCGCTTACTGTAGCGCTGTCTCCGGCACGCCACACGGACCCCAGACGGAGAATGTCCGTGTGAGGTCCGTGTTTTACACGGACCCATTGACTCTATTGGGTCCGTGTAATCCGTGCGCTCCCACGAACACTGACATGTCTCCGTGTTTGGCACACGGAGACACGGTCCGCACACGGTCCGCACAAAATCAATGACATCTGAACAGATGCATTGATTTTTATGGGTCTACGTGTGTCAGTGTCTACGTGTGTCAGTGTCTCCGGTACGGGAGGAAACTGTCACCTCACGTACCGGAGCCACTGACGTGTGAAACCGGCCTAATAGAAACACATCACCACTTCTGCATTTATCACCCACTCCTGATTTTGGGTTACAAATTCTGATGTGTAAATGAGGCCTAAAACTGATACACTGATAAAAATCTGATCCAAAACATTGAATGAAATCGGTCCGTGTTTTAACGTACAAGACAAATTACTGGCGTCTATTACCGTCTGTATACGTATTATATTCCTTTGCATCAAGGATAATTTTCTTTTTTCCTAGTTAAAAATTATAACATTACATTTTTTTAAAAATTTGGTATTTCCCCTTCCACAAAAGTCCGACATACCAAAATATTAAAATCTTTATCCAGTACACTAAACACCTTAAAGAAAAAAAAAGGAAAGACGAGATTTGCATTTTTAGTTTGCCGTGCCACTTAAAAAAATGCAATAAAAAGCAATTAAAATGTATGTACAGTATTCTGTAATAGTAGCAATAGAAACAACTCACCACGCACAAAAATCCCAAAAACCTTCTAAACAGCTCCATCAACAGAAAAAATAAAGCAAAGTTCTAATTATGCACCTGAAGAATTGTGTTGTCAGATCATTTTTACTGTGTATCGAACGGCAGAAAAAAGAAACCCCAAAACATCATGACGGAATTTAATTTTTTTGTGTATGTGTATGTGTGGATTTTTTTTCGCTCTTTCACCCCACTTGGAATTTTTTTTCACGCTTCTGAATATATTGAATGTTTAAATTAATGGTGTCATCAAGTGAAAAACAATGTTGATGGGTTTAAAAAAAAAAGAAATAAATAAAAACAATTTGACAATGGAAAGAAGGCGAGGGAAAAAATGCAAAAATAAAACACTGGTCTGGTGTGGAAGAGGTTAAAATCTGCAGGAAGAGTAAAGGCTCTGCTCTGGCCAACATAATCCTGATCTACAAATTAACATTTGTTCACTGAGACCGGATTATATTTTATAATCTGGAGGAATTAAGGGTCTATCAAACATGACACTGCACAGTGAAAGGGATATGGCCGAGGGGGGGGGGGGGGCACATATCAGTGTAATGGGGGCTGCTGTCACAGTGCTCTGCATCTGTATTGGTAAGCCAAAACCACAAGGGGGTCCAAAACGTAGAAGAAGAAAAATGATGTCCTTGCTTAGATTTGAACCAATAACCTGAGGCTGAGCAATGGAAGCCTACAATCCTAACCTGTCGGAATAATGTTTATTATTGCATATATTACAACTACTATGTAATACTGTTTATTGGTGCATGAGTCTCTGTCTCCAACAATAGTGTTATATTGTCAAAAATACATTCTCTAAAAAAAAAGAGTACCAGGACGTTCCCGCTCACTGTTCACACTGTGTGTAGCTGGAGCACATTCTGCTTTCACTTTACAAGCTGGCAGACGAGATGACCCCGATGGGTGCAGTGATGTCTGTAAAGTGCTGTACAATCAATATGCTTATCTATTATGCTTCATAAGAACGGTCTCACTTTGCAGACATTATTGCCCCGTCAGGACTCACATCCTATCAATATGTCTTTGGAAGTGGAGCTGCTCATACTCTGCTCCATTCATGGTTTACAGGACCGTCTGAGAATGCAGAGCTCCATTATTTCCAGACAGTCCCATAGACAATGAATACAGTGGAGGATAAGCCTGCGCACCTCTGCTCCATTCATTGTTTATGGGACCATCTGGGAAAGCAGAGCTCCATTATTTCCAGACAGTCCCATAGACAATGAATGCAGTGGAGGATAAGTCTGCACCCCTCTGCTCCATTCAAGAATGGGATGGATCTAGGACACTTGTGCAGCGAGCTCTGGAGACCGTGTCATGGAGATTATTATGTGATGTTTTCTAGTACATGGACAAGTAAAAAATGCCCACAGTGAACGGCCGCCCTCGCCGGTCTCTTGTCTGAGAATACAGAGACTAAAAGCCTTTTGTTCCCATCTCATAGAACCGTGCACAGCCTGCTGTTGCTGGTGGTTAAGCACCCATGGGGCCGCATGGCAACACTGTTGCTTTCTTTTTCTTGTTGCTGTTTTCATTGGTTCAGCTCTGACCAAGAACGATGAGATTCCTCCTCTCAGAAGATGAAATCAGTGACCACAAGGGAACCTGCTCTTCCTTTTTATGACCTGTCGGTGGGTACTGATAGACATATTGATCACCTAGCCATCAGGTAATGCTATGGTGGCTCAGTGGTTATCTCCCTTACATTTCAATGCTTGGGTCCTTAGTTCAATTCTGGCTAAGGTTGGAGTACTTCTACCTCTCAGCTGTACTTTAGAAATTGCAAATGGACCGCTTTAGTTTTCATGACCTGTCGGTGGGCACTGATGGACATATTGATGACCTAGCCATCAGATAATTCTCAGGCAGCATGGTGGCTCAGTGGTTAGCTCAATTACCTTTCAATGCTTGGATCCTTAGTTCAATTCTGACTGAGGTCTGAGTAATTCTACCTCTCAGTTTTACTTTAGAAATTGCAAATGGACCTGCTCTAGTTTTTCCTGATCTTCCCATTGGTGCTGTGAGTCATATCAATGATTTGCCAATGGTTATCTTCGGAGCAGCACGGTGGCTCAGTGGAAAGCACTGGTGCTTTGCAGCATGGGAGTCCAGGGTTCAAATTCACCATGGATGACATCTGCAAGGAGTTTGTATGTTCTCCCTGTGCTTAGGTGGGCTGCCACCCATGCTCCAAAGACATACATGTAGGGGCCAGTGATGGAAGTGCTGTGGCTAATGATGTGTCACCTGTGCAGCATCCAGGAGGGCTGCTTGCCTGTCCGCTTCTTTGGGCAAGTATCCTGATTGGATGAATGTTCTGACACAAGTAGCAAGAAATTAACTTGTTATATACTGCTCAAAAAATAAAGGGAACACTAAAATCCCCCATCCTAGATATCACTGAATAAAATATTCCAGTTGTAAATCTTTATTCATTACATAGTGGAATGTGTAGAGAACAATAAAACCTAAAAATGATCGACATAAATGACAACTAATATCCCACGGACATCTGGAGTTGGAATGATGCTCAAAATCATAGTGGAAAATAAAGTTACAGGCTGAACGAACTTCAGTGGAAATGCCTCAAGACAAGGATTTGATGCCCAGTAGTGTGTGTGGCCTCCACGTGCCTGTATGATCTCCTTACAAATCCTGGGCATGCTCCTGATGAGGTGGTGGTTGGTCTCCTGAGGGATCTCCTCCCAGACCTGGACTAAAGCATGCGCCAACTCCTGGACAGTCTGTGGTGCAACGTGACGTTGGTGGATAGAGCGAGACATGATGTCCCAGATGTGTTCAATTGGATTCAGGTCTGGGGAACGGGCGGGCCAGTCCATAGCTTCAATGCCTTCATCTTGCAGGAACTGCTGACACACTCCAGCCACATGACGTCTGGCATTGTCCTGCATTAGTAGCAACCGTACCAGCATATGGTCTCACAAGGGGTCTGAGGATCTCACCTCGGTACCTAATGGCAGTCAGGCTACCTCTGGCGAGCACATGGAGGGCTGTGCGGCCCTCAAAAGAAATGCCACCCCACACCATTACTGACCCACTGCCAACCGGTCATGCTGAAGGACGTTGCAGGCAGCAGATCGCTCTCCATGGCATCTCCAGACTCTGTCACATGTGCTCAGTGTGAACCTGCTTTCATCTGTGAAGAGCACAGGGCGCCAGTGGCGAATTTGCCAATCCTGGTGTTCTGTGGCAAATGCCAAGCGTCCTGCACGGTGTTGGGCTGTTAGCACAACCCCCATCTGTGGACGTCGGGCACTCAGACCATCCTCATGGAGTCGGTTTCTAACCGTTTGTGCAGACACATGCACATTTGTGACCTGCTGGAGATCATTTTGCAGGGCTCTGGCAGTGCTCCTCCTGTTCCTCCTTGCACAAAGGCTGAGGTAGCAGTCCTGCTGCTGGGTTGTTGCCCTCCTAAGGCCCCCTCCACTTCTCCTGGTGTACTGGCCTGTCTCTTGGTAGCGCCTCCAGCCTCTGGACACTACACTGATCGACACAGCAAACCTTCTTGCCACAGCTCGCATTGATGTGCCATCCTGGATGAGCTGCACTACCTGAGTCACTTGTGTGGGTTGTAGAGTCCATCTCATGCTACCACGAGTGTGAAAGCACAACCAACGTTCAAAAGTGACCAAAACATCAGCCAGAAAGCATTGGTACTGAGATGTGGGTCTGTGGTCCCCACCTGCAGGAGAACCACTCCTTTATTGAGTGTGTCTTGATAATTGCCAATAATTATCAGCTGTTGTCTATTCCATTTGCACAACAGCATGTGAAATAGATTGTCAAACAGTGTTGCTTCCAAAGTGGACAGTTTGATTTCACAGAAGTTTGATTTACTTGGAGTTATATTCTGTTGTTTAAGTGTTCCCTTTATTTTCTTGAGCAGTGTATATGCAGCTCAGTTATGACTGAGCTGTGAAAAGTCCTTTTTGGACTTAGTAAAATTTCCCCCCTCTCATTTCCCTAAATACTAATGTTCCTCCAACCCTCAGAAACACAGGATAGCAGCTGTTTACCACAGCACTTCCATCACTGGCAGGGCCGGCTCCAGGTTTTCATGGGCCCTGGGCGAAAGAGTCCCGGTGGGCCCCTTTAACACATACCACAATTCATAATGCACGGATACGGCAGAGAAATATAGGTATAGTACAATGCCAAAGATTTCACTTACTTCTTACATTACATGAGTGATATCTATTGTGCATTCTACATTAGCTCAGAAACCGGACAGTATAGTCCTCTATACAGAATTGTGAGCCCCATATATTGCTCCAAACAGAATAATGAGCCCCATATATTGCCCCATACAGTATAATGGCCCCATATAGTGCTCCATACAGTATAATTGGCACCACATAGTCCTCTATACAGAATAATGAGCCCCACATATTGCTCCATACAGAATAATGAGCCTCATATAATGCTCCATACAGTATAATGGGCACCACAGAGTGCTCCATACAGAATGAGCCGCATATATTGCTCCATACGAAATTGACCCCATATAATGCTCCATACAGTATAGTGAGCCACATATAATTCTACATACAGTATATGATGGGCCCCATCTATTGCTCCATATATAATGGGCCTCATATAATGCTCCATACAGTATATGATCGGCCCCATGCAGTATACTGAGTCCAAATATATTGCTCCATACAGAATGGGCCCCATATGATGTTCCATACAGAATGGGCCCCATATAATATTCCTTACAGAATGGGTCCAAAAATAAAATAAAATGCTCCAAAGATAATTGGCCCCATAAGATGCTCCATGTGTACTGGGCCTCATATAATGCTCCATATATAATTGGCCCTATAAAATGCTCCATATATAATTAGTCCCATAAGATCCTTCATATATTACTGGCCCCATATACTGCTCCATATGTAATTGGCCCCATATACTGCTCCATATTGAATTGGCCCCATAAGATGCTCCCTATTAAATTGGCCCCATATAATGCTCCCTATAGAATTGGCTTCATAAGATGCTCCCTATATTATTGGCGCCATAAGATGCTCCATATAGAAATAGCCCCATATGATACTCCATATATGGGCCCCTTCTGATGGTCCCTATATATTGCTCCAAATACTTAAAAAAAAAAAAGAAATACTCACCTCTCATTGCTTGACGCTGCTCTGCTCTCCTCACCGTTGGCATCTTCCTGCTCTCTGTGCTGCGACTGCTCAGGCAGAGGGCGCACACTTGTGACATCATCGCGCCCTCTAACCTGAACATCACAGTCAGAGGATGGAAGACGCTGCAGTGCTGGAACCAGGAGAGGTAAGTATCGCAAGTGCCAGGGCCCGGAGCAGGTGGGGATCGGCACTATAGCGTGCCAGTGTCCCCGATGATGAGTGGGCCCCCTGCATGCTCAGGGCCACGGCACTTGCCCGGGTGCTGACGCTGACCATAATCACTGGCCCCTACCTATATGTCTTTGGAGAATGGGTGGCAGCCCACCTGAGCACAGTGAGAACATACAAACTCCTTGCAGATGTCATCCATGGTGGGATTTGAACCCTGGACTCCCATGCTGCAAAGCACCAGTGCTTTCCACTGAGCCACCGTGCTGCTCAGAAGATAACATTTGGCAAAGTCATTGATATTACTACTAGCACCTATGGGAAGATCAGGTAAAAATAGAGCAGGTCCATTTGCAATTTCTAAAGTAGACCTGTGAGGAGGAATTACTCCAACCTCAGTCAGAGTAGAACCAAAGCATTGAAATGTAAGGAAGCTAACCACTGAGTCAACATAGCATTACCTGATGGCTAGGTCATCAGTATGCCTACGGACCGTTCATGAAAAGGAAGAGCAGGTTTCATTTTAGGTCTCTGATTTCATTTTCTAAGATGTGTCTGAGAGGAGAAATCTCATTGACCTCAGTCAGAGTTGAACTAAGGACCCAAGTGTAGGATGGCAATGGAGGTAACCACTGAGCCACTGTGCTGCCTGAGAATTTGTTTCTGGCCAGATCATCAATAGGACTCTCAGCATTTATGGGAAGGTCAGGAAAAACTAGAGCAGGTCCCATTACAATCACTGACTACAATTTCTAAAGTACACCTGAGAGGAGGAATCTCATTGTCCTCAGTCAGAGTTGAACCCAGGACACCAGCAGTGCTAACAACTGCGCCATCATGCTACCCGAGTTCTAACCTCTGGGTTAGTCATCTATATGACTCCTGGCACCTATGGGAAGGTCAGGAAAAATAGACATAGCTGCCCAATACATCTAACCAATCTGTTCATTGATTTCAACTTCTAAAGTGAGGTGGAAAACAGGGCTGGACTGGCTATCTGGCAATTCTGACAAATGCCAGGAGGGCCTGTCTGGTCATTGTCTGCTACGTTGTTAACAGAATCGGTGTTCTCAACACGCCCATACTGTTAAGAGTTGTGATGGAGCACAAAGTTGCTGACTCCGTCACTTACCCCAGCAGGCCACGGGTATCAATAGAAATATTGGTTTTGTAGTAAAACTTCCTTTCCTCCATCAAGGGTAATATTAGTGATATATCCCATCTGGTTCTTGGGGAAGGGGACAACATGGGCCTGTGTGATTTCAAATGCCAGGACTGAATTTTAGACCCAGTCCGTATCTGGCTGCAGATCTATACATGCACACACAAATACATATATAATAATTATTTTATAATTCTCGTTATTAAAATTACAGCAAAAAGGAAAAGTCATGGAGTTATGGAAATCACAGGATGGAGACGTTACTGATCTGAAGAGGATGGAAAACGAAAACAAATTTTTCAAACCATCTTGTTATATTCATTCTGGAGTCTGAATCATGTGCACAAATCTCAGCACATTAATGAGGTTATTAATGGTTGTCTGAGGAATGTTCTGCCTCTGAATGCACTTGGGCAAATCATCAAAATCCACTGCTGGCAGTGCCTTGTGCAATCAGCGAGCAATGATGGGAGACAAGTCTGGAGATGCTGCAGTGAGAGGAGCACATTTAGGTCAAACAGGCTGCTCATGGTAGCACAAGCAACATGCAGACTGGGATGTCATTGGTCAGCAATAAAAAAGGAGCTGCCAGCAGAGGATTTTGATGATTTGCTCAAGTGCATTAAGAGCGGCAGAACATTCCTCTGGTGACCAATAATAACCTCGTTGATAGTAGTCGAGAGTGTAAGTGCCGGGATTTCTGCGCATTAATTAAATTCAGATATTTTTAAAAATTTGTTGCATTTTTTCATCATTTGAAGATCAGTAACATAAAATGCCTCCATTCTGGGATTTCCATAATTCCACGACTTTTCTTTCTTGGTGTTGCAATTTTCGATGTTTAGGAGTGTATATGTAATATATACTTCTCTGTGCAGGGTTAACTCCCAGTTTTGGCTGAAAAATACAGAAGCGAAAAACAGACCAAAATGCTGCCGCTCCAAAGTACTCACTAGATAACTGTAAACTATAATAAATGCAATGACAAAATCTTATTAAAAATACTAAAAAGAAAAAACATGACAGATACAATAGTAATAAAAAAAATATACAAATATAAAAAATAATGTAAAAAGATAATATTACAATTTAAAATGATAACATAGAAAAAAATTCAATATATTACAACAATGAAAAATAGTATAAATCTAAAAGAATATTAAATAAAACATATACAAAATAATGTAAAAAATAAAAAAGATAATACAATTTCAAATGATAAAACATAATAATAATAAAATATAATACAACAATAAAAGAGTATAAATATAAAAGTATATTAAATAAAAAAAATGCAAATATAAAAAGTGATGTAAAAAATAAAAAAGATAATGCAATTTTAAAGGATAAAATATAATAAAAATACAATACAACAATAAAAGAGTATACATATAAAATAATATTACAAATATAAAAAATAATGCAAAAAATAAAAAAGGTAATGCAATTTTAAAGGATAAAATATAATAAAAATAAAATATAATACAACAATAGTAGAGTATAAATGTAAAAGAATATTGAATAAAAAATACATATATATATATATAAAAAATAATGTAAAAAAATAAAAAAGATAATGCAATTTAAAAGGATAAAAGATAAAAATAAAACATAATACAACAATAGTAGAGTATAAATATAAAAGAATATTAAATAAAAAATACATATGTAAAAAATAATGTAAAAAATAAAAAAGATAATGCAATTTAAAAGGATAAAATATAATAAAATATAATACAACAATAGTAGAGTATAAATATAAAAGAAAATTAAATAAAAAATACATATGTAAAAATAATGTAAAAATAAAAAAGATAATGCAATTTAAAAGGATAAAATATAATAAAAATAAAATATAATACAACAATAATAGAGTATAAATATAAAAGAATGTTAAATATGCGCTATATAAAATCTGAGCTGTAGCCTAACACAATATACTATATGTATATTCAGATTTTCATGACTATAAAAGTGAAACTATGATATATGTAATGAAACAAATTGTGGACGGATATCGGGGCCGTTGGCACATCTGCATGAGCATGAATCGAAGCTTGGCACAGTCTTTAAAGAAAAGTAAATGCCCCCCCATAAGGCTGCTTATGGCATGACTTCCGAGACCTCTGTATATGGTACAGGTGGTATAGGGAGGGCGTCATTACGGGTGACTTTATTCTGTTGGCTTTGGCTCTATGTTTTGCAGGGGATACGACAAGACTTGATGAACTTGGTAACAAAACAGGTTACAAATTCCTACCTCATTTTGGTGTCTCTGAGGGTCTTAAATTCACAGTCCCCCTATGACAGTGGCAGCAGGATGGAGCATTTAGAGGCAGCGAGGGTCCCAGACCCCATACATGACTGGTGGACGCACTGCTGTGTAAATGTGGAGCAGTGTCACTGAAGCTCCAATCCCCTTCGGAAGGAGGTCACTCAGTAATCTGTCTCAATGTCAGGCAGAATTACTGCCAGATGATTTAATCAGTGGACAAGCAACTAGAAGCCTGTGGGCACGGCAGGGTTAATCTGACTTTTGGCTGCATGTTCTGCCATCAGTATTGACCTGACGCCAGGAAAGACGTAAAAGTAGCTAATTTCCCTCCGCTATGCATTACGTCCAGTCTATAATTCCCAGGTCTACATCATACGCAGCACAGCTCCTCATAGGAAGCATCCGTTTCTTGCCCCAGTCCTAGATCTTCCCACCTGGGAACTAATCCCTTCCTCCATCTTACTTAAAGAGGTCACCATATCAAAAGTGGAATGTTTCTGCTCTTAAATTATTCCCGATGCTTCCCTGAGTACTGCATGTTTTTTTTTTTTAGTTAATTTCGCCATACCATTCCAGAAATATGGACCTTTTTAATTAATGCTTGTTTTGATGGTCTTTATCAAGGGGAGTGGCTTACAGGATCCTCAGGGGCGTGTCTTTAGGCTGCTCCATGAGCCACACCTCCTTGTAAATACCATAAAGATCAGCACTCAATAAAACGCCGTATGGTGGATTTTAAAAAGACAAAAACCAGAAAACTGTCAAGACCAGTGGGAATTAAACAAGAGGCGAAATTCACAACTTTTGATCTATAACAGCTCCTCTTTAAGACTTTAAGACAGATTGAGTTCAAGATAAATGATGTTGTGTCTACAACATTTAATTGGTTGCTGTCATCGCGGCAAACTTTTCATAAATCAATAGTACAAATGAATATAAAAAAAACTTTGTAATACATCTAATCAGAGAAATATACTTCTTTCTCCACTTATGAGCCACTTCTCCTGCCTCGTGAACTCATCAACTCTGAAAAAGTTCTAAAATCAAAATCAATTTACTCAAAACAAGATGAGCTGATGGCTAACTGAGGGATCAGATTACGGCTGCCTATTGAAGTGTATGGAGAGGGATGAGGCAGGAGGAGCAAAGTGAAGGAGAGAAAGGCTCATGCTTGAAAGCTGCAACTCTGTGTGTTTTTATTACAACCTAGAGACAAATAACTTGCAAACTCCTCCTTACACTGCACTCACTGATGGATCCTCAGTTAATTTATTATTTATCCAGAAATGTGCAGAGAACATAGTCTGTATTAAAAAATATTTTTTTTTCTTATCAGCCACATCTTCTGTCCCTCATTGTCCTAAACTCCTCCTTCATTCTGAAAACCGGCTAAAATCTACTTTGCTCAGTTCACTTAGGGATCCGAAAGGACAGTGAACGAGAGAGACACAGATGGTGCTGCTTTCTAGTGACTGTTTATCTCACTCCAGTGCTGGATTCACAGCAACACTGCTGAATAATGCTGCTGCTTCTGACTATATGCTACATGGAACTGAAATCCCTTCTGTCTGTGTGTGCTGTATATGAGGGTCTAACGCTGCGCCCCCGTATGCAAATAGTTACATGGCGGATTATGAGGACAGTACTATATACACCAATGACCTCTTCCGCACACATGTCATACTGTGGAAGAGGTACATTGATGATATTTTTTGTATCTGGGACGGCCCACTTGACACTCTAGAAACGTTCTTCAATTTCTTGAAAACCTCGTGGCCGGGTTTAGATTTCACCATGACGCATAGTCTAGAACAAGTTAACTTCCTGGACACTTTGGTGGTGAAGAATGACAAAGGAGAATTATACACAGACATTTACTCCAAACCCACGGATAGGAATAGTCTGTTGCACTACCAAAGCTTCCATCCAACCAGGATGAAAGACTCCATACCCAAATCACAATACAAGAGAGTACAAAGAATTGTTTCCAAGCAAGACCTACGCATACAACGTCTAAACGAGATGCGTTCTAAATTTGCAGAGAGAGGTTATCCCCCCCATGTTCTAGACCCCATTGAAACCACCACTGCCACTCAACCTAGGCCCAAGCAAGGGAACCGCATTCCCTTCGTCCATAACTACCATCCCATGGCCTATTTACTACATAAATCAATACGGCGACATTGGCACATCCTAGGGACAGCACATCCACAAATAAAAGAATTCAATAGCCCCTTTCTCCCCTGCTTCAGGAGACCACGTAATATCAGAGACAGACTGGTCAAGGCCGACATAAGTCCCTCACAGACACCGAAACAACGGTTCTTGATGAATCCAAAATTAGGCACCTTCCCCTGTCTGAGGTGCACACAATGTAATAACGTACAACGTGGCGGGATCTTTCACCATCCACTCACGGGCAAAGAATACACAGTCAAGGGATATTACACATGCGATTCAGCCTTTGTAATTTACTTGATAAAATGTCCATGCGGTCTCGGTTATGTGGGTGAGACCACACAGTCTGTACGCGACCGCATATCAAAGCACAAATCTACAATTAGGTGTAAAAATCTCTTGTTACCCATCCCCAACCACTTCATAAGCCATGGTCACACTATAGCACAACTTAAATTTCAAGTGATCGATACAGTGGCACAACCACGCAGGGGTGGAGATAGAATTCGCCTCCTGAAGAGGCGAGAAGCCTACTGGATACATGAACTCCAAACTTTAGCCCCACAAGGCTTAAATAGGGAATATGATATCCAGTCTTTTCTACCGTAACCAATAACATTTTCTTTGGCCTGCACCAGGAAGAACCTTGTCTGTTCATAGTACTGAATATTACTTGATTACTGTAATATATAAATGCTTACATATTTATTAATATATTTATGTCTTCTTTCACAGAACCGCCTCTACTAAGCAAGTGCACCATCTGTCCGTAGGATCACATCTCCACCGCTCCGTTTTCTTTTAAAACTCCACTAGCGCTCTGAGGATATACACCATCACATCCTCCTAGTACGCATGTCTGTAAGGTGGAACGCACACACGGATTCAGCCCCACCCTCTTAGTTCACAGTGGAACGCACACACTTTACAGCACTGCCGGCGTCACTTCCGGTAGAGGACTTCCGGCCGCGCACTGCTATGAGCAGGCATAAAAGGCACACTAGCTGGGCACACGGACGCACTGGACAAGCGGTGGATACTGCGTCCATGGTCCATATACACCAGCCCACCTTCACTACGGTAAGCCTTCATGCTCCTATGCTCAGCCTCACCGGCACCTCACCGCTCCTGCCAGCTTATTAATTACACCGCCTCTCTTTATTCTATAGCGGTCTGCTCCCTTTCAACCTACAGGAGCCATTCACAGCAACAGGGTATGTGTGCATTCACCTTGGGTCTCAGCCTCACTCTGTTACAATTAGTAACGTACAACACGGTTTCCCCTCCCTTTAGGACTGACTGTCCATTCTGTGACCCGGGGTACCCTTCTTACTATTAGAGTGAGGGTAGGTGCGGTTCTTATTCATCTCTTTTGCTGGTCAACATATTTGACTTTACATATTAAATAGCTGAACATTTTTCATCTGGGCCTCATTGTTGGCTGCTGGTCCTCATGGCCTTGTATCCCTTGCTGCTATATGGCTATAAGTCTGATGTTTTTCTGCATATGCACATTGCTATATGTAAAATTCCATGCAAACGATTATGTAATGACCCATTGTTTTGTAAATACCTTAGTTGTTTTCACATTATATTTTGTTGTATTTCATTGCAGTACATTGATGAAGGTCTAGTGATTAGACCGAAACGTCACTGTATGTACTTTACCTCATAAATAAACCCCTCTTCTTCACTGCATTTACGCATTGGTGTGTGCCGAGTTTACTGTTATATTTATATGCTGTATATGAGAGACATCAAAGCAGCTAGTTTCTACTCACTAGCTCAGAGTAGGAGGCAGAAAGAACAGAGTGAAAGAGAGAGACACAGATGGTGCTGCTTTCTAGTAACTGTTTATCTCACTCCAGTGCTGGATTCACAGCTACACTGCTCAATAATTCTCTATAAAATTGTAAATGCTGCTGTTTCTGACTATATGCTACATGGATCTGAAATCCCTTCTGTCTGTGTGTGCTGTGTATGAGAGACATCAAAGCAGCTAATTTCTACTCACTAGCTCAGAGACTGCTGAAAATTAGAGATGGAGCCTGCAGAGGGGAAAACTGTATACAAGTCATAGAGTGGCCAGAAACAGTGTTATTTCTCATGCACAAACACATAAAGGTTTCCAGTAGAAATTAATATTATTGTCGGAGATGGAATTATCCATCTAAGGCTTTTTTTTAAGAGGCGTCTCCCCTGATAATTCCTGATCTTCTGCACGACGTTGGCATTGCATGCACCAGCTTTGCCCTTTGAGCGGTATCTCCTCCATGCCATCTTCAGAAATCCCATCTACATTTCCTTACATGCAGGAGGAGTGTGGCGCGGAATACTAATACACCTATAACTGGAATTGTTTCCTGCATGTTTAATATCCCCTCGGCTAACAATGAGGATGGATGAGTGGAGGCTTACAGCTTTAATCCCCTATAAAGATAAATTTCCGAGAGCTCCTATTTATGCCGCCTTTGTGTTCCTGAGCAGACAGATGGGGAAACCTGCCACACAAAGCGCTCGAGCACCGGCAGCAGCGAGATCCCTTCTCATCATTCAAAAGGGACACTTTAAAGTGAAAAGATTAAGCAATGCATTGAACTTTTGGCAGGTCGGGAACTACATTTCCCATGATGCCAGGCTAATCAGGGGTAAGACATCATTTTTTATTTTTGATTATTCAAAAGGATCAATTTTTTTTTGCTATTTTTTTTTTTACTGTTCCTATGAATCAAAAATGGAAAATAAAATTCAGAAATGCAAATGCATAAACAAAAAGAAAAAGTTTTTCAGACTTGTGGATACGGCTCCTATTTTATTTGTGCAGTGCGGTAAATAGAGTGAAGGAAAAGAGCGGCAG
Organism: Ranitomeya variabilis; assembly: GCF_051348905.1. Classification (NCBI taxonomy): domain Eukaryota; kingdom Metazoa; phylum Chordata; class Amphibia; order Anura; family Dendrobatidae; genus Ranitomeya; species Ranitomeya variabilis. The sequence goes on along the minus strand of NC_135235.1, from coordinate 273,138,948 downwards.
TATTGTTATATGTACGCCAATAAATGCAACACATTCTGCAAAAATACAACCCAACGTGTGGATAAGTTGAAGGTAACAGGAAAAAAAATGTTATGGGTTTTTTGCAATACAACAATAGAAAAAATAAATAAACACAAAATAAATAAAATAAATAATAAAATAATAAATACAAATAAAAGGTTTCGTCCTACTGGTAAAAAAAAAAAAAGCCAAAATAGGGTGGTACTGAAGGGGTTTAATATGTACATAAAAATAAATACATAGAAGTAGTTTTTTATAAATAGTGTAGGATATCAGTGGCAGGCTATACATTGGCCATGTGGTGACAGCCTTCTATTACTTCAGGGATGTCAAACTCAAATACCCAGAGGCCCAAAATTAAAAGCTTAGGCAAAGTCGTCAATCTTGATATTTATTAAAAAAAATTTCAACAATTGAGGAAGTTTTTCCTTATCTTCAAATATAGCGATTAACTTTTTCATATGGAAACAAACTTAAAGGGGTCGTCCAACGAGCAAGGTACATTTTAATATATCTTAGAATAAAATATTGGAATAACGTAATCTACTATATAATTGTCTAAGGGTCACTTCCGTCTTTCTGTCTGTCTGTCATGGATATTCATTGGTCGCGGCCTCTGTTTGTCATGGAAGTCCAAGTCGCGGCAAAACACCCACGACCATTGCCACGACCAATCAGCGACGGCCATAGTCTGGCAGCGAAATGGCCGCTGCTTTACTGCCCTGCAGTCAGCGCTGAGCGCTCACACAGGGTTAATGCCAGCATTAACAGACCGTGGTGTAACGCACTCCATTAACCAGCTATTAACCCATCAATAGTAAAAAGATCTAATGTTACAAATAATAATAATAAAAAAAAAGGTTATTCTCACCATCCGACGTCGCGCGCTCTCCTCGGCGGTGCAAGCGGCAGGTTCCGGTGCCAAGGATGATATGTGAGAAGGACCTGCCATGACATCACGGACATGTGACCGCGACATCATCACATCCTGCGCTCATACCAACCCTGGGACCGGAAGCTGCCGTGTGCACCGCACACAGGCGCCAGGACTTCAAGGGGCCTTCGGAAGGTGAGTATATGTTTATTTTTTATTTTAAGTCTTTTTTAACCATGCATATAGTGCCCACATTGCTATATACTATGTGGGCTGTGTTACATACTGCATGGGCTCTGTTATATACTACATCTCTATGCTATATACTATGTAGCTGGGCAATATACAACGTGACTGTGCAATATACAACGTGACTGTCCAATATACTACGTGGCTGTGCAATATACTACATGTTCTGTGTTATATACTACATAGCTGTGCAATATACTATGTGGCTGTGTCGGTTCTGTTATATACTACGTCGACTGTGCAATATACTACGTGGCTCTGTTATATATTAGGTGGCTGTGCAATATACTACGTAGCTATGCAATATACTACGTGCCTCTACAATATACTACGTGGCTATGTTATATACTACGTGGCTCTGCTATATACTACGTCGCTGACCAATATACTGCATAGCTGTGCAATACACTACGTAGCTGTGCAATACACTACGTGACTGTGTTATATACTATGTGGCTGTGCAATATACTACGTGCCTGTGCAATATACTACGTGGCTCTACAATATACTATGTGGCTATGTTATATACTACGTGGCTCTGCTATATACTATGTCGCTGACCAATATACTGCATAGCTGTGCAATACACTACGTGACTGTGTTATATACTACGTGGCTGTGCAATATACTATGTGCCTGTGCAATATACTACGTGGCTCTACAATATAATACGTGGCTATGTTATATACTACGTAGCTCTGCTATATACTACGTGGCTGACCAATATACTATGTGCCTGTGCAATACACTACGTGGCTATGTTATATACTATGTAGCTATGTTATATACTACGTTGGTTGTGTTATATACTACATCACTGTGCAATATAGTACGTAGCCTGTGCTATATACTACCTACATATTCTAGAATACCCGATACGTTAGAATCAGGCCACCATCTAGTATGTTATATAAGAGAAGTAATAAACATATGCCCCAATGGCCTAATTTATCACAGGATAAAAAACCTTGAATAATACAGATAATAAAGTATGATGCCAACAAAAGTGCCCCCAAACTCAGTATAGTATTGCCACAGTGAACTCATCCACAGTACCTTCCACACACGGTATAATGGCCCGACTGTACCCCACATCCCTCAATCCCTCCAACAAAGAATGGTGACTCCATCACAGTATGATTCTCCAACTGTAATCCCCACACAGCCCTCCATACAGTATAATGGCCACAAAAAGTGCTCCACACAGTATAATGGCCCCACATAGTCCTCCATACAGTTTAATGTGTTCCTACATTGCATTCCATACAGTACAATGGAACCACATAGTGCTACATACAGTATAATGGGGCCATGCATTGCCTTTTATACAGTAAAATGGCCCCACTGTTATGATCTGGTGGCCTAAGAGCAGCATGGGACGTACTCTGGAGAAGGTGGTACCTGTACTGACCGCAGACCTTGAACTTAACACCGCAACTAGAAGTAGCCGTGGAATGTACCTAGCGCTCCCTAGACATCTCGACACAGCCGGAGGACTAATTACCCCTAGAGATAGAAAAGGGAAAACTATCTTGCCTCAGAGAAAATCCCCAAAAGATAGGCAGCCCCCCACAAATATTGACTGTGAGAGGAGAGGGAAAAAACATACACAGACTGAAATGAGAATTTAGCAAAGGAGGCCACTTCTAGCTAAATAGAAAGGATAGGACAGAGTACTATGCGGTCAGTATTAAAACACTAGAAAATATCCACCACAGAAAATACAAAATCTCCACAGCTAACTAAAGATATGGAGATTATATCTGCATCTCCAGAGATACCAGCTTGGCTAAACAAATCTTTATACAGACCAAACTGGACAAGACAAAAACATGGAAAAGAACTGAACAATAAGGCCAAAGCATGTGGACAGCAAAAATCAAGGCCAGAACTTATCTTTGTTGAAATGAATTGCAAAGCAGAAGAGACCAGGCAGGGATGTGAATCCTCCAGGAACAATGGACAACTGGCACTGACTAAAGGGTGAAGCAAGACTAAATAGCCCAGTCAAAATTGCAAAAAGTGAACACACCTGATAAATGCTGCGATTCAGAGACAGCAGCGCTACCACTTACAACCACCGGAGGGAGCACAAGAGCAGAATTCACAACAGTACCCCCCCTTGAGGAGGGGTCACCGAACCCTCACCAGAGCCCCCAGGCCGATCCGGACGAGCCAAATGAAAGGCACGAACCAAATCATCAGCATGAACATCGGAGGCAACAACCCAAGAATTATCCTCCTGGCCGATAACCCTCCCATTTGACAAAATACTGAAGCTTCCGCCTCGAAAAACGAGAATCCAAAATCTTCTCAACCACGTACTCCAACTCCCCATCAATCAACACCGGGGCAGGAGGATCAACAGAGGGAACAACGGGCACCACATATTTCCGCAACAAAGATCTATGAAAAACATTATGAATGGAAAAAGAGGCTGGAAGGGCCAAACGAAAAGACACTGGATTGATAATCTCAGAAATCCTATAAGGGCCAATAAACCGAGGCTTAAACTTAGGGGAAGAAACCTTCATAGGGACATGACGGGAAGACAACCAGACCAAATCCCCAACCCAAAGCCGGGAACCAACACACCGACGACGGTTAGCAAAACGCTGAGCCCCCTCCTGAGACAACACCAAATTGTCAACAACATGAGCCCAAATTTGCTGCAACCTGTCAACCACAGAGTTCACCCCAGGACAATCAGAAGGCTCAAACTGCCCCGAAGAAAAACGAGGATGAAAACCAGAGTTACAAAAGAAGGGTGAAACCAAGGTAGCAGAACTAGCCCGATTATTAAGGGCAAACTCGGCCAATGGCAAGAAAGCCACCCAATCATCCTGATCAGCAGACAAAAAGCATCTCAAATAAGTTTCCAAAGTCTGATTAGTTCGCTCGGTTTGGCCATTTGTCTGAGGATGAAATGCAGAAGAAAAAGACAAATCAATGCCCAGCCTAGCACAAAAGGCCCGCCAAAACCTAGAAACAAACTGGGAACCTCTATCGGACACAATATTCTCCGGAATGCCATGCAAACAAACCACATGCTGAAAAAACAACGGAACCAAATCAGAAGAGGAAGGCAATTTAGGCAAAGGTACCAAATGAACCATCTTAGAAAACCAGTCACAAACCACCCAGATAACTGACATCCTCTGGGAAACCGGAAGATCCAAAATAAAATCCATAGAAACATGCGTCCAAGGCCTCTCAGGGACCGGCAAAGGCAAAAGCAACCCACTAGCGCGGGAACAGCAAGGCTTGGCCCGCGCACAAGTCCCACAGGACTGCACAAAAGAACGCACATCCAAACAAAGAAGGCCACCAAAAGGACCTACCAACCAAATCTCTGGTACCAAAAATCCCAGGATGACCAGCTAACACAGAACAATGAACCTCCGAAATCACTTTACTAGTCCATCTGTCAGGAACAAACAATTTCCCCACTGGACAGCGGTCAGGTTTATCAGCCTGAAATTCCTGAAGAACCAGTCGTAAATCAGGGGAGATGGCAGAAAGAATCACCCCTTCCTTCAGAATACCGACCGGCTCAAGGACCCCAGGAGAATCAGGCAAAAAGCTCCTAGAGAGGGCATCAGCCTTAACATTCTTAGAACCTGGAAGATACGAGACCACAAAATCAAAACGGGAGAAAAACAGGGACCATCGGGCCTGTCTAGGATTCAGCCATTTGGCAGACTCGAGATAAATCAGATTCTTATGATTGGTCAAGACCACAATACGGTGCTTGGCCCCCTCAAGCCAATGTCGCCACTCCTCAAATGCCCACTTCATAGCCAACAACTCACGATTGCCGACATCATAATTGCGTTCCGCAGGCGAAAACTTTCGAGAAAAGAAGGCACACGGTCTCATCAAGGAACCATCAGAATTCCTCTGAGACAAAACAGCCCCTGCCCCAATCTCGGAAGCGTCAACCTCAACCTGAAAAGGAAGAGAAACATCCGGCTGACGCAACACAGGGGCAGAAGTAAATCGGCGTTTAAGCTCCTGAAAGGCAGAAACAGCCGCAGAGGACCAATTCGTCACATCAGTGCCTTTCTTCGTCAAATCGGTCAGTGGTTTAACCACACTGGAGAAGTTGGCAATGAAACGGCGATAAAAATTAGCAAAGCCCAAAAATTTCTGAAGGCTCTTTACGGATGTGGGCTGGATCCAATCATGAATGGCCTGAACCTTAACCGGATCCATTTCTATAGATGAGGGAGAAAAAATGAAGCCCAAAAAAGAAATCTTCTGTACTCCAAAGAGGCACTTGGACCCCTTCACAAACAAGGCATTATCACGAAGGATCTGAAATACCATCCTGACTTGTTTCACATGAGACTCCCATTCATCTGAAAAAATCAAAATATCATCCAAATATACAATCATGAATTTATCAAGATAATTATATATCATGCATAAAGGACTGAAACACAGATGGAGCATTAGAGAGTCCGAATGGCATTACAAGGTATTCAAAATGGCCTTCGGGCGTATTAAACGCAGTTTTCCATTCGTCACCCTGCTTAATACGAACAAGATTATATGCCCCTCGAAGGTCAATCTTAGTAAACGAACTAGCCCCCTTAATCCTAGCAAACAGATCAGAAAGCAAAGGCAAAGGGTATTGGAATTTGACCGTGATCTTATTCAAGAGGCGATAATCAATACAGGGTCTCAAGGAGCCATCTTTTTTGGCAACAAAAAAAAAACCTGCTCCAAATGGTGAAGAAGATGGCCGAATATGCCCCTTCTCCAAGGACTCCTTAACATAGCTCCGCATGGCGGTATGTTCTGGCACAGACAGGTTGAAAAGTCGGCCCTTAGGGAACTTACAGCCTGGAATCAAGTCAATAGCACAATCACAGTCCCTATGCGGTGGAAGGGAACTGGACTTGGGCTCATTGAATACATCCTGGAAATCTGACAAAAACTCAGGAATTTCAGAAGAGGGGGAGGAGGCAATTGACATCAAAGGAACGTCACCATGAACCCCCTGACAACCCCAACTAGTCACAGACATAGATTTCCAATCTAATACCAGATTATGCATCTGTAACCATGGGAAACCCAGCACAATAGCATCATGCAAATTATGCAACACCAGAAAACGACAATCTTCCTGATGGGCTGGCGCCATACACATGGTCAGCTGTGTCCAAAACTGAGGTTTATTTTTAGCCAACGGTGTAGCATCAATGCCCCTCAAAGGAATAGGACTCTGCAAAGGCTGCAAGGGGAAACCACAACTTCTGGCAAATTCTAAGTCCATTAAGTTTAGAGCGGCGCCTGAATCCACAAACGCTATGACAGAAAATGACGATAATGAGCAGATCAGGGTCACAGATAACAGAAATTTAGGTTGTACAGTACTGATGGTAACAGAACTAGCGATTTCTCTTGGTACGCTTATGACAATCAGAAATAACATGAGCAGAATCGCCGCAGTAAAAACACAACCTATTCTGACGTCTGAATCCTTGTCGTTCAGCTCTAGACACAATCCTATCACACTGCATAGGCTCAGGACTCCGCTCGGAAGACAATGCCATAGTGCGCACAACTCTGCGCTCGCGTAAGCGCCGATCAATCTGAATGGCCAGAGACATAGAATCACTCAGACCAGCAGGTGTGGGAAACCCCACCATAACATCTTTAACGGATTCAGAAAGACCCTTTCTGAAGATTGCCGCCAAGGCATCCTCATTCCATTTAGTCAAGACAGACCATTTTCTAAACTTCTGGCAATATGATTCTGCCGCTTCTTGACCCTGAGACAGGGCCAACAAGGTCTTCTCAGCATGATCCACTGAATTAGGTTCGTCATACACAGGGCCGTTTCTTCAACAGGGCGGGCAGGGCGGCCACACGGGGCGCCGTGGGGCCGGGGGGCGCAGGAGAGGCCTCGGGCCCCGGTGGTCCCCTGCCCGCTGCTGCTGCCAGGGGCGTAACTACCGCGGTCGCAGCGGTCGCCATTGCGACCGGGCCCCGCAGGTCAGGGGCCCCGGCAGGCTCGGACTGGCCCACCGGGGAGGGCCCCCACTGCTCCGGGGGCCCCCCTGGCCGCCCCCCACCCACCCTCCTTGAAGACGATACTCACCCTGCTGCCTGCTCCAGCGATGGTCTCGGCGTCTGCTCTGCACTGCATCTTCTTCCTGCTTGTGCGGTCACGTGGTACCGCTTCATTAAGGCCATGAATATGCGCATATTCATGACTTTAATCAGTATCACATGACCGCACAAGCACAAGCAGGAAGAAGATGCAGTGCAGAGCAGATGCCGAGACCATCGCTGGAGCAGGCAGCAGGGTGAGTATCGTCTTCAAGGAGGGTGGCGGCCGGGGGGCCCCCGGAGCGGCGGGTGCCCCTGGAGCAGTGGGGGACACTGGGGGGGGGGGCAGAATGCTGGCGACACACACTGGGGCAGAATGCTGGCGACACACACTGGGGCAGAATGCTGGAGACACACACTGGGGCAGAATGCTGGAGACACACACTGGGGCAGAATGCTGGAGACACACACTGGGGCAGAATGCTGGAGACACACACTGGGGCAGAATGCTGGAGACACACACTGGGGCAGAATGCTGGAGACACACACTGGGGCAGAATGCTGGAGACACACACTGGGGCAGAATGCTGGAGACACACACTGGGGCAGAATGCTGGAGACACACACTGGGGCAGAATGCTGGAGACACACACTGGGGCAGAATGCTGGAGACACACACTGGGGCAGAATGCTGGAGACACACACTGGGGCAGAATGCTGGAGACACACACTGGGGCAGAATGCTGGAGACACACACTGGGGCAGAATGCTGGAGACACACACTGGGGCAGAATGCTGGAGACACACACTGGGGCAGAATGCTGGAGACACACACTGGGGCAGAATGCTGGAGACACACACTGGGGCAGAATGCTGGAGACACACACTGGGGCAGAATGCTGGAGACACACACTGGGGCAGAATGCTGGAGACACACACTGGGGCAGAATGCTGGAGACCAGGGGCGGAACTACCGGGGTCGCAGAGGTCGCGGCTGCACCAGGGCCCGGGCCCAAAAGAGGGCCCGGTGCCGCCGCGACCTCTGCGACCTCGGTAGTCCGCCGTGGGCGCAGCTTACCGGGCCGCCGCCAGGATGAATTGCAGGCTGAGCGGCCGGTCACTGTGGGGGCAGGCCGTGCGGCGTCACGTTCTTCGGCTCCTCCTCCTCCTTTTCGCGGGGCTGCCAGGCGCGCGCGCGCTGCCTGGGGGACTTCGAGCGGTGAAGCCAAGGTACGTGCAGCAGCAACATGTGGGACATGTGGGGGGTGCGACATGTGGGTGCGCCATGCTCTTCCCAGGTCCCGGGCTGCCTGGCGATGCCGATCGCCGGGCCCCCGGCCCAGGTATGTCCGGGCGGCAGGAGCCGGTGCCATTATCGTTTAGCTGGGGGGGGTGCCCTGCATAGTGCTATTGGTCAGCTAGGGGGGGGGGTGCCCTGCATGGTGCTATTGGTCAGGTGGGGGGCCCTGCATGGTGCTATTGGTCAGCTGGGGGGGGCCCTGCATGGTGGGGGGCCCTGCATGGTGCTATTCAGCTGGGGGGGGGGGCCCTGCATGGTGCCATAATGGGGGGGGGGGGGGGGCCCCATTTAAAAGTTCGCACCGGGGCCCGCAGGACTGTTGTTACGCCCCTGGCTGCTGCTGTTTAAGGGCTGTCAGGGGCGCGGATGCCGCGCTCAGTGCTGAGCGCGGGCGCGCCCTGCCCGAACTCAGCTGCAAATCTGACAGCTGAGCGGTCAGATCATCGCCTCGCGTCGCCGCGCCCCCCCCCCCGCACCGCACATAATGGTTGCGGCCACCTCGGCGCCGCCACTCACCTCCGCTCCGCGCTGGATGAACAGCGAGAATGAACAGCCAGGATGAGGCAGCTCGGCCACTCCCACACTGATAGCAGGGGCGCCGCGCTCTCGGCTGAGCACGGGCGCTCCCTGAGACAGTGATCAAAGAGCTAAGCACACACACTATCACTGTCAGACTAGGCTGCCTGGCTGTTGCCAATTTCAATGCTGGACAGGACAGGCTGCAGTCTAGTCTGACAGTGGTAGCAGTATAGCAAAAATGCCCACCCCCTGCCTATGGATTAGTCCTTCCCTTCCCAGCAGCCCCATTTAGCAGTCTGAGCGCGCTCAGACTCAGAGGGCAGAGGGCACTGACACACTGAACAGGTGAGGGGGTCTGAGGGATGGGATGGGTTGGGCTAGCCTTTTTTTTTGGATGGGGACCCCCACACCTGCCCCCCCCCCAACCACCCTTGGGGCATGCTGATTTGGCATGCCCCACAGCATGAAACCCGGGAGGGGGCCCAGCTGACTTACCTCATCTTTGGCAGTCTGGTGGCATCCTCACCCAGCGCACTCTTTGCACCAGACAAACATTTCAACATTCTGCTTGTATGATTGCATAACATAAAATGATATCTTTTACTGTCAAATTTTTGTCTTTTCTTTTTAAAGACCAGTTATAATGCCACCTCCTAAGCCTTCAGGAGCACAATTTCGAAAAAGAAAGCAAAAAAAGAAGAGTGAAGATGCAAAAGGTGCAAAATTAATGGCAATGTACTTGCAGACAGAAAGTGCAGTACCACACCCAGGATATGTTTCTTCAGAAACGGAACCACAAGGTTCAGGCTCTCAAAGTCTGAGCTACTTTTCACATGAAGAACGTGATCCCAAATCTGGAGATGAACATCACAAATCAAGAATGATGTCTTCAACACTGGAGTCTGAAACATCTTGTTCAATAAATACATCTGAAAATGAGCAGACTGCACCTAAACCTGCAGAGGCTGTTACAGCTGTGTCATCGCATGAGTCTGGAAGTACAAATGATGTTCTTTCTACAGACATTTCCGAAGATAACTCAGAGTGTTCAAATAAGGATGTCTTTACCTATAAAGATATAGCATTGTGGCCAAAACCAATCAAGGGTCAAGTAAAAGACCATATTGTCCTCCAAGGACCACAACCTCTGCCTGCCTCTGATTTCATATACCCCAGGGACAATGAAAAGCGTCATTTTTCCTCATTTTATGGATTCCTTGTGCTGCCAAATCGAGAGAAGGTACCCAGACGATGGCTACAATATTCTGTTTCTGCAGACAGAGTGTACTGCTTCTGCTGTAAGTTGTTTGATCACAATCCAAAATCCAAGCTTGGGACTATAGGCATCAGCAACTGGGCACATATTGGGGAATACCTATCTACACATGAATTGTCTGCTGCACATGTAAATTCACGTCATGCATGGATTGATGCACAGAATAATCTTAAAAAAAATACAGGAATTGATAAAGATTTGCAAACCCAGATTACACAGGAACATAACCGCTGGCGAGAAGTGTTGGAAAGAGTTATGGCAGTAACTGTATACCTGGCAACCAATAATTTAGCTTTTCGAGGATCGTCAAATACATTGTTTACACCAAATAATGGACATTTCCTTGGGCTTATAGAGCTTCTTGGAAAATTTGAACCAGTAATGAGAGATCATTTAAAACGAATTACTTCCCAGGAAATCCATACACATTACTGTGGAAATTTAATTCAAAATGAAATTATCTGCTTGATGGCCTCTCAGGTGAAGAAATGTATTCTAGAAAAAGCCAAAAGATCTAAGTATTTTTCAATAATGTTGGACTGCACACAAGATGCAGGTCACACTGAACAGTTGTCATACACCTTAAGATTTGTTGATATAGATGATGATCACGTAGCAATAAAGGAACATTTTATTGGCTATCGTCCTGCTACTGATACATCTGGGGAAAGTCTCGCCAATCTCCTTTTAGAAGAGATTAGTAAATGTGACCTGGACATGAACAATTGTCGAGGACAAGGATATGACAATGGTGCCAACATGATAGGCATGCAAAAAGGAGTTCAGGCTAGAATCTTAAAAAAATATCCTCGGGCATTTTTTAACCCCTGTGGATGCCATAGTTTAAACTTGGTTATAGGTGACGCTTCCAAATCATCGGTAAAATCTGTAAATCTGTTCGGTGTGTTACAAAGGCTTTATAACCTGTTTGCATCATCTTCTAAACGATGGTGTATAATAAGTGAACATGTGAAGCATCTTACGCTGAAGAAGGTATGTGCTACTCGTTGGGAATGCCGTGTTGAAAGCTTAAAGGCAGTACGCTATCAATATCCGGAAATTCACGAGGCTCTCCTAGATTTGGAGCAAAAGGTTGATGATCCCACTCTTGCTTCTGAAGCAAAGTCACTGTCAGTGATGTTGGAAGACTTTGCCTTTCTAATCACACTGGTAGTATGGTATGACCTTTTATTTCAGGTACAAATCGTAAGTAAATCTATGCAGTCAAAAAATATGGAGATGACTCGATGCAACGATTTGTTGAAGAAGTGTACCATATTTGTAAAAGAATATCGTGATTCTGGCTATGAATCTGCAAAGACCGTGGCCACTGAAATGGCTACAGACTTGGGCATCGAAGCTAAATTTACAATAAATAAAAGGCCCAGTAAAAAAAAAAAATTGTTTGACTATGAAAGTCAGGATGAGTTAATTACAGATGCAGAGCAACATTTTAAGATTTCTGTTTTCTACCCTCTTGTAGATAACATGGTTGCATCACTGGAGAGGCGTTTCTCACAACTGTCTGAGCATAATAAATGTTGGGGCTTTCTATACAACATTAAAGATTTGCCAGAAAAAGAACAACTTAAAAATATGTGCAAATCGTTGGAAAATATGCTAAGCCATACTGCAGAGGTAGACAAACTACAATGTGACATTGACGGCAATGAATTGCTGGAAGAATTAAAACATATTCAGCCAATGATTTCAAATTCTTCTATAACACCACTGGAGGTTTTGAAGCACATAAATTACACGCACTCTCATGACCTGTTTAAAAACATATGGATTGCCATGAGGATATTACTAACTATTCCGATTACAGTTGCAAGCAGTGAGAGAAGCTTTAGCAAACTGAAGCTGATAAAAACATATCTTCGTACCACAATGACAGATGAGAGGTTATCATCTCTTGCTATTTTATCAATAGAAAATGAACTGGCAGAAAAGCTGAATTATTCGGAAGCTATTAATGCTTTTGCAGCGGCTAAATCTAGAAGAGTCAGTTTCTCATAAATCTGCAACCTACAATTTTTAGGATCTGTTTCCAAAATAATTAATAGATATTATTTACCTACAACTTTGTTCTCACCGTTAATAATTAGCATACTTGTCCCTTTTCCCCAAGTTCTATATAAGTTAAAGGCAAATTATAATTTATTAAAAAAAGGGAAGATACAAGCCTGCTCTCTATTTATTACTCAAGCCCACAAAAATAATGTTTATTATTTTCGGTGCCGGGGGGGGGGGGGGGGGGGGAGAAATTTCCTACTCTCGCCCTGTGTCATTTTTGGGCTAGAAACTGCCCTGGTCATACAATAACCCAAGCGCCTGAAAAAAGGTGTCTACATTAAGCAACGCCGGATTCCCAGGTTCCAGGGCAAATGCCCAATCCTGGGGGTCACCACGCAGCAGAGATATAACAATTTTAACCTGCTGGATGGGATCACCAGAGGAACGGGGTTTCAGATCAAAAAACAGTTTACAGTTATTTTTCAGAAATTTGGACCTATCCACAAAAAACAAATCAGGAGTTGGAATTCTAGGCTCTAAAACCGGAGTCTAAACGATATAATCGGAAATACCCTGTACTCTAGCAGCAAGTTGATCCACACGAGAAGCCAATCCCTGAACATCCATACCAGCGCTGAACTCCTGAGCCACCCAGAGGTAAAGAGGGAAGAAAAAAAAAATACAACAGACTACAGAAAAAAAAAATGGCTCAGCACTTTCCTTCCCTTCTTCTGAGATGCGGTTAACTCATTGTTGGCCAGTTGTACTGTTATGATCTGGTGGCCTAAGAGCAGCATGGGACGTACTCTGGAGAAGGTGGTACCTGTTGTGGATTCTGTTTGTGGGCTCCCTCTGGTTGTTATTGCTGGTACTGGGTGACTTTAGTGGGTTGCGGCCTTTGGTTTCCACCTGTCCATCAGAGGCTGGGTGTTTCCTATTTTACCTGGCCTTTCTGTCATTCCCTTGCCGGCTATCAATGTATTCAGATGTGCTCTGTTTGGTTCCTGCCTACCTGCTCCCAGATCTTTCAGGATAAGCTAAGTGCTGATTTTCAGTTGTTGTTTTTTTTTGTCCAGCTTGCTTATTATGTCTCTATGCTAGCTGGTAGCTCTAGTGGACTGAGGTTCTCCCCATGTGCCATGAGTTGGCACATGGGTTCTTGTAATCTCAGGATGGTTTTTTGATTAGGGTTTTTTGCTGACCGCTCAGACCCCTTTTGTATCGTTCTGCTTTCTAGTTTACAGCGGGCCTCAATTTGCTGAACCTATATATATCATCTCTATGTGTGTGCCTTCCTCTCATTTCACCGTCAATACATGTGGGGGGCAACTATACCTTTTGGGGTTCATTCCTCTGGAGGCAAGTGAGGTCTTTATTTTCTCTGCAGTACTAGTTAGCTCTTAGGCTGGTGCGTGGCGTCTAGAACCAACGTAGGCACGCTCCCTGGCTATCTCTAGTTGCGTTTGTCAGGCGTAGGGCAGCGGTCAGCCCAGGTTCCATCACCCTAGAGCTCGTCCGATATTTTGTATTACTTTGCTTGTCCCTTGCTATCCCTAGCCATTGGGATTCATGACAGTATAGCCGGCCCACAAAGTGTTAATTGTTTGGGCTGAAGCAGGAGAAAAAGAAGTGTTTAAGGGAATTTTTTTTTTTTTTTTTTCCTTCAGAGTTTTGCTGCCTAGCCCTTAATTGCTGTCTAGCTGCTTCTTACCTCCTCTTAACCCTTGAATGGCTCTGATATTAGCTGTTTAACATGGATGTCCAGAGTTTGGCTTCCAGCCTGAGTAATCTCGCGGCAAAAGTTCAAAACATACAGGATTTTGTTGTTCACACTCCCATGTCTGAACCTAGAATTCCTATTCCAGAGTTCTTTTCTGGAGATAGATCTACCTTCCTGAATTTCAGGAACAATTGTAAATTGTTTCTTTCTTTAAAATCTCGCTCCTCTGGAGACCCTGCTCAACAGGTCAAGATTGTAATATCTTTCCTGCGAGGTGACCCTCAGAATTGGGCATTTGCATTGGCACCAGGGGATCCTGCATTGCTCAATGTGGATGCGTTTTTTCTGGCATTGGGATTGCTCTATGAGGAACCCAACCTGGAGATTCAGGCTGAAAAGGCTTTATTAGCCCTCTCTCAGGGGTATGATGAAGCGGAAATATATTGTCAAAAATTTCGGAAATGGTCGGTGCTTACTCAGTGGAATGAGTGCGCCCTGGCTGCAAACTTCAGAAATGGTCTTTCCGAGGCCATTAAGGATATTATGGTGGGGTTCCCTACGCCTACAGGTCTGAATGAGTCGATGGCTATGGCCATTCAGATTGATCGGCGTTTACGGGAGCGCAAACCCGTGCACCAGTTGGCGGTGTCTTTTGAACAGGCACCTGAGACTATGCAATGTGATAGAATTCAGTCCAGAAGTGAACGGCAAAATTATAGGCGGAAAAATGGATTGTGTTTTTATTGTGGTGATTCAGCTAATGTTATATCAGCATGCTCTAAACGCACAAAAAGGGTTGATAAATCTTTTGCCATTGGTACTCTGCAGCCTAGGTTCATTTTGTCTGTGACTCTGATTTTTTCACTGTCTTCCATTTCCGTCGATGCCTATGTAGATTCGGGCGCTGCCCTGAGTCTTATGGATTGGTCATTTGCTAAACGCTGCGGTTTTAGTCTGGAACCTCTGGAAGTTCCTATTCCTCTGAAGGGAATTGACTCTACACCATTGGCTATGAATAAACCGCAGTATTGGACACAAGTGACCATGCGCATGACTCCCGTTCATCAGGAGGTGATTCGCTTCCTTGTACTGTATAATTTACATGATGTACTAGTGCTTGGTCTGCCATGGTTACAAACTCATAATCCTGTCTTGGACTGGAAAACAATGTCTGTGTTAAGCTGGGGATGTCAGGGGGTTCATGATTATGCACCTCCGATTTCAATCGCTTCATCTACTCCTTCTGAGATCCCTGCGTTTTTGTCTGACTATAGGGATGTTTTTGAGGAGCCTAAGCTCAATTCGCTCCCTCCGCATAGAGATTGTGACTGTGCTATAGAATTGATTCCTGGCAGTAAGTTCCCTAAGGGTCGTTTATTTAATCTGTCACTGCCAGAGCATACTGCTATGCGGAATTATATTAAGGAGTCCTTGGAAAAGGGACATATTCGTCCATCTTCGTCCCCTCTGGGAGCAGGTTTTTTTTTCGTGGCAAAAAAAGATGGTTCCCTGAGGCCTTGTATAGATTATCGCCTTCTGAATAAGATTACAGTCAAGTATCAGTATCCATTGCCATTATTGACTGATTTGTTTGCTCGCATTAAGGGGGCTAGGTGGTTCACTAAGATAGATCTTCGCGGTGCGTATAATCTGGTGCGGATAAAACAGGGTGATGAGTGGAAAACCGCATTTAATACGCCTGAGGGCCATTTTGAGTATTTGGTAATGCCTTTTGGACTCTCCAATGCTCCGTCAGTCTTTCAGTCCTTTATGCACAATATTTTCCGTGAATATCTGGATAAGTTTATGATTGTGTATTTGGATGATATTTTGGTGTTTTCTGATGACTGGGAGTCTCATGTTCTACAGGTCAGGAAGGTGTTTCAGGTTCTGCGGGCCAATTCTCTGTTTGTGAATGTCTCAAAGTGTCTCTTCGGAGTCCAGAAGATTTCTTTTTTGGGGTACATTTTTTCTCCTTCTACTGTTGAGATGGATCCCGTCAAGGTTCAGGCGATTTGTGACTGGACACAACCTACATCTGTTAAGAGCCTTCAGAAGTTCTTGGGGTTTGCTAATTTTTATCGTCGGTTCATTGCTAATTTTTCCAGTATTGTTAAACCTTTGACTGATTTGACTAAAAAGGGTGCTGATGTTGCTGATTGGTCTCCTGCGGCCGTGGAGGCCTTTCAGGAACTTAAGCGCCGGTTTTCTTCTGCTCCTGTGTTGTGTCAACCAGATGTTTCACTTCCTTTTCAGGTTGAGGTTGATGCTTCCGAGATTGGAGCGGGGGCGGTTTTGTCACAGAGAAGTTCTAATGGCTCGGTGATGTGCATTCTTCTCTAGAAAATTCTTGCCCGCCGAGCGCAATTATGATGTGGGTAATCGGGAGCTTTTGGCCATGAAGTGGGCATTTGAGGAGTGGCGTCATTGGCTTGAGGGTGCTAAACATCGTGTGGTGGTCTTGACTGATCACAAGAATCTCATTTACCTTGAGTCTGCCAGGCGTTTGAATCCTAGACAGGCTCGTTGGTCGTTGTTTTTTTCTCGTTTCAATTTCGTGGTTTCATACCTGCCAGGTTCAAAGAATGTGAAGGCAGATGCTCTTTCCAGGAGTTTTGTGCCTGACTCTCCTGGAGACTCTAGGCCTACTGGTATCCTTAGGGATGGGGTAATATTGTCCGCCGTATCCCCAGACTTGCGACGTGCATTGCAGGAGTTTCAGGTGGATAAACCGGATCGTTGTCCACCAGAAAGACTGTTTGTTCCGGATGATTGGACCAGTAGAGTCATCTCCGAGGTCCATTCTTCTGTGTTGGCTGGTCATCCTGGAATATTTGGTACTAGAGACTTGGTGGCCAGGTCTTTTTGGTGGCCTTCCTTGTCTAGGGATGTGCGTACCTTTGTGCAGTCTTGTGAAGTGTGTGCTCGAGCTAAGCCTTGCTGTTCTCGGGCAAGTGGGTTGTTGTTATCCTTGCCCATCCCGAAGAGGCCTTGGACGCACATTTCCATGGATTTTATTTCTGATCTCCCGGTTTCACAGAAAATGTCCGTTATCTGGGTTGTGTGTGACCGCTTTTCTAAGATGGTTCATTTGGTGCCCTTGCCTAAGTTGCCTTCCTCCTCTGAGTTGGTCCCTTTATTTTTTCCGAACGTGGTTCGTTTGCATGGGATTCCGGAGAATATCGTTTCTGACAGGGGATCCCAGTTTGTGTCTAGATTTTGGCGGACGTTTTGTGCCAATATGGGCATTGATTTGTCTTTCTCGTCTGCATTCCATCCTCAGACGAATGGCCAGACGGAGCGAACTAATCAGACCTAGGGTTGAGCGACTTTCATTTTTTTAAGATCGAGTCTGGTTTTGTGAAACCCGATTTAGTCCAGAGTCGAGTCGAGTGAAGTCGGCCGATTATCGCTAAAAGTCGGGGATCGACCGAAACACGAAACCCAATGCAAGTCAATGGGGAAGCATAGCCGGCAGTGAGTGGAGGCCAGGAAAACACCTACAGTGCACATTTTACTGCCAAAAACATCCATTCTTGTTTTCTGAAGCTTGTCAATCTTAATTAACTTTATAATAATAGTTGGGCACTGGAAATTGGGGGTCATTTGGCAAAAGTTGTGGGGGTAGGGCTGGTTCAAGGTTTTAGTGGGCCCAGGAAACATGGACTACGTCATGGCGGTGGAGCAGGGAGAGGTAAGTATTTCAACGTTGCAAGTGCTGTGATCCTGAGCAAGCAGGGGGGGCCCACTCGTTCGCATTGGTGTCATGATTCTCAATGGCGAGAGAACATAGCCCAGCATATATGAGAACTAGCTCTTGGAAGATGGAAACTATACTGACCATGAACTAAACCTGCCGCACAACTAGAAGTGGCCGGGTAGCATGCCTACGTATTTTAACCCTAGATGCCCAGCGCCAGCCGGAGAACTACCTAATCCTAGCAGAGGAAAAGACAGTCCTGGCTCACCTCTAGAGAAATTTTCCCAAAAGGCAGACAGAGGCCCCCACATATATTGGCGGTGATTTTAGATGAAATGACAAACGTAGTATGAAAATAGGTTTAGCAAAATCGAGGTCCGCTTTCTAGATAGCAGGAAGACAGAAAGGACACTTTCATGGTCAGCAGAAAACCCTATCAAAACACCATCCAGAAATTCCTTTAAGACTCTAGCATTAACTCATAACACCAGAGTGGCAATTTCCGATCACAAGAGCTTTCCAGACACAGTAATGAAACAGCAGCTGTGAACAGGAACAAAATGCAAAAACACACAAGGACAAAAGTCCAACTTAGCTGGGAGTTGTCTAGTAGCAGGAACAAGCACAGAAGGCTTCTGATTACATTGTTGACCGGCAAGAAACTGACAGAGGAGCAAGGTTATATAGCGACTCCCACATCCTGATAGGAGCAGGTGAACAGAGGGGATGATGCACACAAGTTCAATTCCACAAGTGGCCACCGGGGGAGCCCAGAATCCAATTTCACAACACATTGGCACTGGCACAGGGCCCCTCAAAGTACGGCGGTGTGTTTGCATGGCGGGGGCGCCTCCCACCAGCAGCGACACTTTTGCGTACTCTGAGTGGCCCTGTGCCAGTGACGTCGCCAACGAGTATGCCCCCCCACCTGATGAAGGAACCTGCACTTTCATCTGCACCTTCCTCTTTGTCCCTGTGTAAGGTGGTATAATATGCGGGAAGGGGAACCTTACTTTCAGCAGGGTCAGATTCTGGCTGTGTAGAGTACAAGGGGAATGTAGTGGTCTAGGTCAATGTACCAGCAGACTCATCTAGCAGTAGCTGGGCAATGGGCAGGATGATGAGGAAACAGATATAGGGCCAAAGAATAAAGTAGGCTAAATGCAGATCAAAATTGGTAACAGGACTAAACAGGCGGCATTGCTTTGTTCAGTGGAGTAGCAAACCCAAGAGCAGCAGACACTGTTTCAAGGGCCTAACCACACTAGTAGGCCAAATGCAGTTTAATATCTGATAGTATAGGCCGAAAGCCAGAATGTGGAAGCTCAGCTTTGTTCAGTTGAGGACAACACCAGGGAGGGGCAGACACCGTTAGTAGGCCCTAACCACCATTTTGTTTTTTAAAAAACACTTAATGAGAGCCAGAAGGTTGAAGCTCAGCTTTATTCAGTTGAGGGCAACACCAGGGAGGGGCAGACACCGTTAGTAGGCCCTAAACACCATTTTGTTTTTTAAAAAACACTTAATGAGAGCCAGAAGGTTGAAGCTCAGCTTTATTCAGTTGAGGGCAACACCAGGCAGGGGCAGACACCGTTAGTAGGCCGGAACCACCATTTTGTTTTTTAAAAAACACTTAATGAGAGCCAGAAGGTTGAAGCTCAGCTTTATTCAGTTGAGGGCAACACCAGGCAGGGGCAGACACCGTTAGTAGGCCGGAACCAGCAATGTGTTTAAAAACAGCAGTTAATCAGAGCCGGAAGGTAGAAGCTCAGCTTTATTCAGTTGAGGGCAACACCAGGGAGGGGCAGACACCGTTAGTAGGCCGGAACCAGCAATGTGTTTAAAAACAGCAGTTAATCAGAGCCGGAAGATAGAAGCTCAGCTTTATTCAGTTGAGGGCAACACCAGGGAGGGGCAGAAGCCGTTAGTAGGCCCTAACCACCATTTTGTTTTTTAAAAAACACTTAATGAGAGCCAGAAGGTAGAAGCTCAGCTTTATTCAGTTGAGGACAACTTGAATTAGGGACTGCATACAGACTTAGCAGGCTGTCCCCTGTGTGGACCATGCATCCAATACATTAACCCATTGAGCCACAAAGGACACGTAACCTTCCGTGGCCATGCCTACAGGTCCATGTGTCTGTTGTCAGGTGTACCTTTGTCAGTGTAGGCCTATTGGAAGGAGGGACCGCAGACAGGCTTCGAAGGCCTAACACAATAAAATGGGCTGGCTGTAGGCACTTTAAAATTGGTTCCAGGGGTACACGGGCAGCAGTGGTCTGGTCAGTGGAGGCCTAGTGGAAGGAGGGACCGCAGACAGGCTTCGAAGGCCTAAAATAACAAACAATAGGCTCATGGCAGTTTTACAGCGGTTACATGGATACACGGGCAGGCAGCTTGGTGGTGAGTGGAGGAGTATTTAAAGTAGGGACCGCAGACAGGCTATCAAAGGCCTAAAATAACAAACAATAGGCTCATGGCAGTTTTACAGCGGTTACATGGATACACGGGCAGGCAGCTTGGTGGTGAGTGGAGGAGTATTTAAAGTAGGGACCGCAGACAGGCTATCAAAGGCCTAAAATAACAAACAATAGGCTCATGGCAGTTTTACAGCGGTTACATGGATACACAGGCAGCTTGGTGGTGAGTGGAGGAGTATTTAAAGTAGGGACCGCAGACAGGCTATCAAAGGCCTAAAATAACAAACAATAGGCTCATGGCAGTTTTACAGCGGTTACATGGATACACGGGCAGGCAGCTTGGTGGTGAGTGGAGGAGTATTTAAAGTAGGGACCGCAGACAGGCTATCAAAGGCCTAAAATAACAAACAATAGGCTCATGGCAGTTTTACAGCGGTTACATGGATACACGGGCAGGCAGCTGGTGATGAGTGGAGGAGTATTTAAAGTAGGGACCGCAGACAGGCTATCAAAGGCCTAAAATAACAAACAATAGGCTCATGGCAGTTTTACAGCGGTTACATGGATACACAGGCAGCTTGGTGGTGAGTGGAGGAGTATTTAAAGTAGGGACCGCAGACAGGCTATCAAAGGCCTAAAATAACAAACAATAGGCTCATGGCAGTTTTACAGCGGTTACATGGATACACGGGCAGGCAGCTTGGTGGTGAGTGGAGGAATATTTAAAGTAGGGACCGCAGACAGGCTATCAAAGGCCTAAAATAACAAACAATAGGCTCATGGCAGTTTTACAGCGGTTACATGGATACACAGGCAGCTTGGTGGTGAGTGGAGGAGTATTTAAAGTAGGGACCGCAGACAGGCTATCAAAGGCCTAAAATAACAAACAATAGGCTCATGGCAGTTTTACAGCGGTTACATGGATACACGGGCAGGCAGCTGGTGATGAGTGGAGGAGTATTTAAAGTAGGGACCGCAGACAGGCTATCAAAGGCCTAAAATAACAAACAATAGGCTCATGGCAGTTTTACAGCGGTTACATGGATACACGGGCAGGCAGCTGGTGATGAGTGGAGGAGTATTTAAAGTAGGGACCGCAGACAGGCTATCAAAGGCCTAAAATAACAAACAATAGGCTCATGGCAGCTTTACAGCGGTTACATGGATACACAGGCAGCTTGGTGGTGAGTGGAGGAGTAGTGCAAGGAGTGTCTGTCCCAGTACTCCCAAAATATAAATAGATGTTAATGTCTCGCAAAACAACCAAAACAAAAAAAAAGGTGGCATACTTAGGTACAGGGGTGGGCTCATCTACTGAGTTTCTGACATAGTAATTTGGCAGTAACTATTTAATGGTGCCAATATAGGACACAGACACAGACTACTTTAAGTTGCATCATAGATGTCTACAAATTTGTATTGTCAGTGCCAGACATTGAATGATGTCAGCGAATAGACTAAAGATTGGTGGAGCTGTGCGACATAATTTTGCACGTGGTAGAGCACATTTTGAGCTGGGGTAGGGGGGAACTCTCTTGAGGCCGGCGGGACCGCCCCAGGGCCCCTCATGTTACAACGGTGTGTCTGACGTTGGGTGCGCACCACCACCGCCAGAGACACTACATTGTACTATGAGGGACCCAGTAGCAATGCCGTCAACCAAAAGCGAGCACACCCACCTCTTCAGACAAACAGCAGTCTCACGGGTGCTTGCGCCAAGTCGCGATACCACGGCCCCGTGTGGGGAGTTTTGCCATTTAGGGAGGTGTAAACATGTCGTATGCTGTACAATCAGCTGCAGCAAATTAGACATTAGAAAAGTAATTCACAGGCAAGAGCTTTTCATAGGAAAGCTAGGTGTCGGCTGGGCAAGGTGGGGCAAAAGATTTCGAAATCCAGTTGTGGTTCATTTTAATGAATGTTAGATCGTCAACATTTTGGGTAGCCAGACGAGTCCTTTTTTCGGTTAATATTGAACCTGCAGCACTGAATACTCTTTCTGATAGGACACTTGCTGCCGGGCAAGCAAGCTCCTGCAATGCATATTCTGCCAATTCTGGCCAGGTGTCTAATTTGGAGGCCCAGTAATCAAATGGGAATGACGGTTGAGGGAGAACATCGATAAGGGATGAAAAATAGTTAGTAACCATACTGGACAAATGTTGTCTCCTGTCACTTTCAATTGATGCAGCAGTACCTGTCCTGTCTGCGGTCATAGCAAAATCACTCCACAACCTGGTCAGAAAACCCCTCTGTCCAACGCCACTTCTGATGTGTGCACCCCTAACACTCCTAGTCTGCTGCCCCCTGGAGCTCGTGTGAGAACGATCACGTGCGCTGTGTGCTGGGAATGCCTGAAGCAAACGGTCAACAAGAGTTGATTGTTTGGTTGCTAATATTAGTTCCAAGTTCTCATGTGGCATAATATTTTGCAATTTGCCTTAATAGCGTGGATCAAGGAGGCAGGCCAACCAGTAATCGTCATCGTTCATCATTTTCGTAATGCGTGTGTCCCTTTTTAGGATACGTAAGGCATAATCCGCCATGTGGGCCAAAGTTCCAGTTGTCAAATCTCCGGTTGTGATTGGTTGAGGGGCAGTTGCAGGCAAATCTACGTCACTTGTGTCCCTCAAAAAAACAGAACCCGGCCGTGACACGCAACCAATTTCCTGTGCCCCCGGGAAAGGTTCGGCATTAAAAATATACTCATCCCCATCATCCTCCTCGTCCTCCACCTCCTCTTCGCCCGCTACCTCGTCCTGTACACTGCCCTGACCAGACAATGTCTGACTGTCATCAAGGCTTTCCTCTTCCTCTGGTGCAGACGCCTGCTCCTTTATGTGCGTCAAACTTTGCATCAGCAGACGCATTAGGGGGATGCTCATGCTTATTACGGCGTTGTCTGCACTAACCAGCCGTGTGCATTCCTCAAAACACTGAAGGACTTGACACATGTCTTGTATCTTAGACCACTGCACACCTGACAACTCCATGTCTGCCATCCTACTGCCTGCCCGTGTATCCTCCCACAAATAAATAACAGCACGCCTCTGTTCGCACAGTCTCTGAAGCATGTGCAGTGTTGAGTTCCACCTTGTTGCAATGTCTATGATTAGGCGATGCTGGGCAAGGTTCAAAGACCGCTGATAGGTCTGCATACGGCTGGCGTGTACAGGCGAACGTCGGATATGTGAGCAAAGTGCACGCACTTTGAGGAGCAGGTCGGAGAACCCAGGATAAGTTTTCAATAAGCACTGCACCACCAGGTTTAAGGTGTGAGCCAGGCAAGGAATGTGTTTCAGTTGGGAAAGGGAGATGGCAGCCATGAAATTCCTTCCGTTATCACTCACTACCTTGCCTGCCTCAAGATCTACTGTGCCCAGCCACGACTGCGTTTCTTGTTGCAAGAACTCGGACAGAACTTCCGCGGTGTGTCTGTTGTCGCCCAAACACTTCATAGCCAATACAGCCTGCTGACGCTTGGCAGTAGCTGGCCCATAATGGGACAACTGGTGTGCAACAGTGTCATCTGCCGATGGAGTGGTTGGCAGACTGCGTTCTGTGGAAGAGCTGTAGCTTCTGCAGGAGGACGAGGAGGAGGAAGAGGAGGGGGTGCGAACGCCTACAGCCAACTGTTTCCTAGACCGTGGGCTAGGCACAACTGTCCCTAAATTGATGTCGCCTGTGGACCCTGCATCCACCACATTCACCCAGTGTGCCGTGATGGACACATAACGTCCCTGGCCATGCCTACTGGTCCATGCATCTGTAGTCAGGTGCACCTTTGTACTCACAGATTGCCTGAGTGCATGGACGATGCGCTGTTTAACATGCTGGTGCAGGGCTGGGATGGCTTTTCTGGAAAAAAAGTGTCGACTGGGTAGCTCGTATCGTGGTTCAGCGTACTCCATCAGGGCTTTGAAAGCTTCGCTTTCAACTAACCGGTAGGGCATCATCTCTAACGAGATTAGTCTAGCTATGTGGGCGTTAAAACCCTGTGTACGCAGATGCGAGGATAAGTACTTCCTTTTTCTAACCAGAGTGTCATGTAGGGTGAGCTGGACTGGAGAGCTGGAGATCGTGGAACTTTCGGGTGTGCCGGTGTACATGGCAGACTGAGAGACGGTTGGAGACGGTATTGTTTCCGCCGGTGCCCTAGATGCAATATTTCCTCCTACAAAACTGGTGGTTCCCTGACCCTGACTGCTTTTGGCTGGCAAAGAAACCTGCACAGATACTGCCGGTGGTGCGGAAAATGGTGGCCTTACAGTGACGGAAGGGATGTTGCGTTGCTGACTAGCTTCATTGGCCGAGGGTGCTACAACCTTAAGGGACGTTTGGTAGTTAGTCCAGGCTTGAAAATGCATGGTGGTTAAGTGTCTATGCATGCAACTAGTATTTAGACTTTTCAGATTCTGACCTCTGCTTAAGCTAGTTGAACATTTTTGACAGATGACTTTGCGCTGATCAGTTGGATGTTGTTTAAAAAAATGCCAGACTGCACTCTTCCTAGACTCGGATCCCTTTTCAGGGATTGCAGACTGAGCTTTAACCGGATGGCCACGCTGTCCTCCAACAGGTTTTGGCTTTGACACGCGTTTTGGGCCAGATACGGGCCCGGCAGATGGAACCTGTTGCGATGTTGATGCCTGCTGCGGCCCCTCCTCCACCTCCGCTTCTGAACTACTGCCGCCTGCACCCTGTTCCCCCAATGGCTGCCAATCGGGGTCAATAACTGGGTCATCTATTACCTCCTCTTCGAGCTCATGTGCAACTTCGTCTGTGTCACTGTGTCGGTCGGTGGTATAGCGTTCGTGGCGGGGCAACATAGTCTCATCAGGGTCTGATTGTGGATCTGTACCCTGAGAGGGCAATGTGGTGGTCTGAGTCAAAGGAGCAGCATAGTACTCCGGCTGTGGCTGTGCATCAGTGCACTCCATGTCAGAATCTACTTGTAATGGGCATGGCCTGTTAAATGTTTCACTTTCTAAGCCAGGGACGGTATGTGTAAAGAGCTCCATGGAGTGACCCGTTGTGTCGCCTGCTGCATCCTTCTCTCTTGTTGTAGTTTTTGCTGAGGAGGACAAGGAAGCGACTTGTCCCTGACCGTGAACATCCACAAGCGACGCGCTGCTTTTACATTTACCAGTTTCGGAAGAGGAGGCAAAAGAGCTAGAGGCTGAGTCTGCAATGTAAGCCAAAACTTGCTGTTGCTGCTCCGCCTTTAAAAGCGGTTTTCCTACTCCCAGAAAAGAGAGCGTTCGAGGCCTTGTGTAGCCTGACGACGAAACTGGCTCCACAGCTCCAGACTTAGGTGGAATATTTTTATCCCCACGACCACCTGATGCTCCACTACCACTACCATCATTACCAGCTGACAATGAACGCCCACGACGACCTCTTGCACCAGACTTCCTCATTGTTTTAAAATCTTAACCAAAGTAACTTTATTTGTTGCTGTCAAACAACTTACACGGTGAGCTATAACTTCAGTATGATTTCAATATCCCTTAACAGGTTGGTGAGACCACAAGGAAAATCAGGCACAATGTTACACACTCTGTTTTCTGTGGCACAAAATCACAGAGATGACACACACACAGGACTGTCACTCAAGCACTAATGTCAGTATTAATCTCCCACCTAATTTATTTTTTTTGTTTTCTCAGGGAGACTTTAGAAACCAAATAATATTAAAAAAAAAACAAAAAAAAAAGGCTTTCTATGGCCCACAATTAGAGAGAGAGAGGTGGCACACCCAGGAGTCAAGACTGGCGCACAAGCTGAAAGGGCAATATTACTCTCCCACTGTTTTTTTAAGTTTTGTTTTTTTTATTTTCAGGGAGACTTTAGAAACCAAATAATATTAAAAAAAACAAAAAAATAAATAGCCTTTCTATGGCCCACTGAATGAGAGAGAGAGGTGGCACACCCAGGAGTCAAGACTGGCACACAAGCTGAAAGGGCAATATTACTCTCCCACTGTTTTTTTATGTTTTTTTTTTTTTTTTCAGGGAGACTTTAGAAACCAAATAATATTAAAAAAACCAAAAAAATAAATAGCCTTTCTATGGCCCACTGAATGAGAGAGAGAGGTGGCACACCCAGGAGTCAAGACTGGCACACAAGCTGAAAGGGCAATATTACTCTCCCACTGTTTTTTTATGTTTTTTTTTTTATTTTCAGGGAGACTTTAGAAACCAAATAATATTAAAAAAACCAAAAAAATAAATAGCCTTTCTATGGCCCACTGAATGAGAGAGAGAGGTGGCACACCCAGGAGTCAAGACTGGCACACAAGCTGAAAGGGCAATATTACTCTCCCACTGTTTTTTTATGTTGTTTTTTTTTCTTGGGGAGACTCTAGAAACCGAATAATATTAAAAAAACCAAAAAAATAAATAGCCTTTCTATGGCCCACTGAATGAGAGAGAGAGGTGGCACACCCAGGAGTCAAGACTGGCACACAAGCTGAAAGGGCAATATTACTCTCCCACTGTTTTTTTATGTATTTTTTGTTTTTTAAGGGAGACTTTAGAAACCAAATAATATTAAAAAAACCAAAAAAATAAATAGCCTTTCTATGGCCCACTGAATGAGAGAGAGAGGTGGCACACCCAGGAGTCAAGACTGGCACACAAGCTGAAAGGGCAATATTACTCTCCCACTGTTTTTTTATGTATTTTTTGTTTTTTAAGGGAGACTTTAGAAACCAAATAATCTTAAAAAAAAAACAAAAAAAAAAAGGCTTTCTATGGCCCACAATTAGAGAGAGAGAGGTGGCACACCCAGGAGTCAAGACTGGCACACAAGCTGAAAGGGCAATATTACTCTCCCACTGTTTTTTTATGTTGTTTTTTTTTCTTGGGGAGACTCTAGAAACCGAATAATATTAAAAAAACCAAAAAAATAAATAGCCTTTCTATGGCCCACTGAATGAGAGAGAGAGGTGGCACACCCAGGAGTCAAGACTGGCACACAAGCTGAAAGGGCAATATTACTCTCCCACTGTTTTTTTATGTATTTTTTGTTTTTTAAGGGAGACTTTAGAAACCAAATAATATTAAAAAAACCAAAAAAATAAATAGCCTTTCTATGGCCCACTGAATGAGAGAGAGAGGTGGCACACCCAGGAGTCAAGACTGGCACACAAGCTGAAAGGGCAATATTACTCTCCCACTGTTTTTTTATGTATTTTTTGTTTTTTAAGGGAGACTTTAGAAACCAAATAATCTTAAAAAAAAAACAAAAAAAAAAAGGCTTTCTATGGCCCACAATTAGAGAGAGAGAGGTGGCACACCCAGGAGTCAAGACTGGCGCACAAGCTGAAAGGGCAATATTACTCTCCCACTGTTTTTTTAAGTTTTTTTTTTTTTATTTTCAGGGAGACTTTAGAAACCAAATAATATTAAAAAAACCAAAAAAATAAATAGCCTTTCTATGGCCCACTGAATGAGAGAGAGAGGTGGCACACCCAGGAGTCAAGACTGGCACACAAGCTGAAAGGGCAATATTACTCTCCCACTGTTTTTTTATGTATTTTTTGTTTTTTAAGGGAGACTTTAGAAACCCAATAATATTTAAAAAAAAAAAAAAAAAAGGCTTTCTATGGCCCACAATTAGAGAGAGAGGTGGCACACCCAGGAGTCAAGACTGGCACACAAGCTGAAAGGGCAATATTACTCTCCCACTGTATTTTTATGTATTTTTTGTTTTTTAAGGGAGACTTTAGAAACCCAATAATATTTAAAAAAAAAAAAAAAAAAGGCTTTCTATGGCCCACAATTAGAGAGAGAGGTGGCACACCCAGGAGTCAAGACTGGCACACAAGCTGAAAGGGCAATATTACTCTCCCACTGTTTTTTTATTTATTTATTTATTTTTCAGGGAGACTTTAGAAACCAAATAATAAGAAAAAAAATAAATAAATAAATAGGCTTTCTATAGCCCACTGAATAAGAGATAGCACACACAGCAGTGGCACACAAGCCCTGACTGAGGCCAATATTTTTCTACCACTGATTGATGTAGTGTTTTTGTGTTGAGGTAGATTTTAGAACACAAATCAAGGAAAAAAAAAATAAATGCTTTCTATGGCCCACTGAATGAGAGAGAGGTGGCACACCCAGGAGTCAAGACTGGCACACAAGCTGAAAGGGCAATATTACTCTCCCACTGTTTTTTTATGTATTTTTTGTTTTTTAAGGGAGACTTTAGAAACCCAATAATATTTTAAAAAAAAAATAAATAGCCTTTCTATGGCCCACTGAATGAGAGAGAGAGGTGGCACACCCAGGAGTCAAGACTGGCACACAAGCTGAAAGGGCAATATTACTCTCCCACTGTTTTTTTATGTTTTTTTTTTTTCAGGGAGACTTTAGAAACCAAATAATATTAAAAAAAACCAAAAAAATAAATAGCCTTTCTATGGCCCACTGAATGAGAGAGAGAGGTGGCACACCCAGGAGTCAAGACTGGCACACAAGCTGAAAGGGCAATATTACTCTCCCACTGTTTTTTTATGTATTTTTTGTTTTTTAAGGGAGACTTTAGAAACCAAATAATATTAAAAAAAAACAAAAAAATAAATAGCCTTTCTATGGCCCACTGAATGAGAGAGAGAGGTGGCACACCCAGGAGTCAAGACTGGCACACAAGCTGAAAGGGCAATATTACTCTCCCACTGTTTTTTTATGTATTTTTTGTTTTTTAAGGGAGACTTTAGAAACCAAATAATATTAAAAAAAAACAAAAAAAAAAAGGCTTTCTATGGCCCACAATTAGAGAGAGAGAGGTGGCACACCCAGGAGTCAAGACTGGCGCACAAGCTGAAAGGGCAATATTACTCTCCCACTGTTTTTTTAAGTTTTTTTTATTTTATTTTCAGGGAGACTTTAGAAACCAAATAATATTAAAAAAACCAAAAAAATAAATAGCCTTTCTATGGCCCACTGAATGAGAGAGAGAGGTGGCACACCCAGGAGTCAAGACTGGCACACAAGCTGAAAGGGCAATATTACTCTCCCACTGTTTTTTTATGTATTTTTTGTTTTTTAAGGGAGACTTTAGAAACCCAATAATATTTAAAAAAAAAAAAAAAAAAAGGCTTTCTATGGCCCACAATTAGAGAGAGAGGTGGCACACCCAGGAGTCAAGACTGGCACACAAGCTGAAAGGGCAATATTACTCTCCCACTGTTTTTTTATGTATTTTTTGTTTTTTAAGGGAGACTTTAGAAACCAAATAATATTAAAAAAAACAAAAAAATAAATAGCCTTTCTATGGCCCACTGAATGAGAGAGAGAGGTGGCACACCCAGGAGTCAAGACTGGCACACAAGCTGAAAGGGCAATATTACTCTCCCACTGTTTTTTTAAGTTTTTTTTTTTTTATTTTCAGGGAGACTTTAGAAACCAAATAATATTAAAAAAAACAAAAAAATAAATAGCCTTTCTATGGCCCACTGAATGAGAGAGAGAGGTGGCACACCCAGGAGTCAAGACTGGCACACAAGCTGAAAGGGCAATATTACTCTCCCACTGTTTTTTTATGTTTTTTTTTTTTTTCAGGGAGACTTTAGAAACCAAATAATATTAAAAAAACCAAAAAAATAAATAGCCTTTCTATGGCCCACTGAATGAGAGAGAGAGGTGGCACACCCAGGAGTCAAGACTGGCACACAAGCTGAAAGGGCAATATTACTCTCCCACTGTTTTTTTATGTATTTTTTGTTTTTTAAGGGAGACTTTAGAAACCAAATAATATTAAAAAAACCAAAAAAATAAATAGCCTTTCTATGGCCCACTGAATGAGAGAGAGAGGTGGCACACCCAGGAGTCAAGACTGGCACACAAGCTGAAAGGGCAATATTACTCTCCCACTGTTTTTTTATGTATTTTTTGTTTTTTAAGGGAGACTTTAGAAACCAAATAATCTTAAAAAAAAAACAAAAAAAAAAAGGCTTTCTATGGCCCACAATTAGAGAGAGAGAGGTGGCACACCCAGGAGTCAAGACTGGCGCACAAGCTGAAAGGGCAATATTACTCTCCCACTGTTTTTTTAAGTTTTTTTTTTTTTATTTTCAGGGAGACTTTAGAAACCAAATAATATTAAAAAAACCAAAAAAATAAATAGCCTTTCTATGGCCCACTGAATGAGAGAGAGAGGTGGCACACCCAGGAGTCAAGACTGGCACACAAGCTGAAAGGGCAATATTACTCTCCCACTGTTTTTTTTATGTATTTTTTGTTTTTTAAGGGAGACTTTAGAAACCCAATAATATTTAAAAAAAAAAAAAAAAAAGGCTTTCTATGGCCCACAATTAGAGAGAGAGGTGGCACACCCAGGAGTCAAGACTGGCACACAAGCTGAAAGGGCAATATTACTCTCCCACTGTATTTTTATGTATTTTTTGTTTTTTAAGGGAGACTTTAGAAACCCAATAATATTTAAAAAAAATAGGCTTTCTATGGCCCACAATTAGAGAGAGAGGTGGCACACCCAGGAGTCAAGACTGGCACACAAGCTGAAAGGGCAATATTACTCTACCACTGTTTTTTTATTTATTTATTTTTTTTTTCAGGGAGACTTTAGAAACCAAATAATAAGAAAAAAAATAAATAAATAAATAGGCTTTCTATAGCCCACTGAATAAGAGATAGCACACACAGCAGTGGCACACAAGCCCTGACTGAGGCCAATATTTTTCTACCGACCTGGAAGGACTGAGTTAGCAGTCCACGAGGTGGACACCGGGACTCATGCCACACTACGGCGAACACCCTATCGAATCTCTGACCAGGTGCAGCAGGTTATGCGCTAGGAGATCGATGAGATGGACTGTACAAGTCCACGGTCATGCCCTTCGGCATGAAGAATGCCCTGCCACTGTCCAGTGGATGGTCAACCTCCTGCTTCAGGGACTGGAGAAGTATGCCATGGCGTACTTGGATGACATTGCCATCTTCAGTTCCTCCTTGGAGGAACACCTGCAGCATCTCGAGGAGGTGCTCAGGCGAATTCACCGAGCCGGACTGACTATCAAGCTGGGAAAGTGCCAGATGGGCATGATTGAGGTCTACTACATGGGGCACTGGGTAAGCGAGGGCACCATGAAGCCAGAGCATGGCAATGATGATGGGTTGGCCCACCAGGGTGAACCTGCTGAGGTGCGCATGGAGGAGCACAGAGAGGTCCTGCCTCCGTAGCGCAGACCAAAAGGAGGAGGTGTCATGATAATGTATGAAATGTAATATGATTTTGTAGCTTTGCCTGTTAGCACCCATGCTGTGGGCTAAAACCCCCCTTTTCTCTGGGTTTTTGAGATGTGTGTGTGTAGATCCCAAACCTCTCATGCCCCTACCAGAAGAATTTTTATTGCGCTTGGAGCTGTAAGCCGATTTCCCAACATTGCTCACTCTCCTGTTGTGAATTCTGCTTTTGGGCTCCCTCCGGTGGTTGTAGGTGGTAATGCAGTTGCCCCTGACTTGCAGTCCTGGTCAGGTGTATCTGCTGATTACAGATCTGACTGGGGTATTTAGGCGTGCAGGATTCATTAGTCCTTGCCAGTTGTCAATTGTTGTTGGGAGGTGTAGGACCTCTGCCTGGTTCCTCCTGCCTTTCTGCCAAATCAGCAAAGATAAGTGTCTGGTTCTTTTTCCCTGTGGCACACATGTTGTGTGCTTCACAATTCAGTGCTATTCTTTGTGTTTTCTTGTCCAGCTTAGATTGTGTCAGTATTTTCTCAGTCTTGCTGGATTCTCTGGAGTGGCAGATATACATTCCATGTCTTTAGTTAGATTGTGGAACTTTTTGTATTATCTGCTGTGGATATTTTTGGAAGGGTTTTAATACTGACCGCCTAGTTATCTGTCCTATCCTTTCCTATTTAGCTAGAGTGGCCTCATTTGCTAAATCCTGTTTTCTACCTGCGTGTGTCTATTCTTCTCCTACTCACAGTCATTATTCGTGGGGGGCTGCCTATCCTTTGGGGGTCTGCTCTGAGGCAAGATAGCATTCCCATTTCCATCTATAGGGGTATTTAGTCCTCCGGCTGTGTCGAGGTGTCTAGGGAGTGTTAGGCACACCCCACGGCTACTTCTAGTTGCAGTGTTAGTTCAGGATTGCGGTCAGTACAGGTTCCACCGACTCCAGAGAAAGTTTCATGCGGCTCCTAGGTCACCAGATCAAAACACTCTCCCTCCTCCCATCTAGAATCAGCTAGAACTGGAATAGAATTTCTCTAAAGACAGGAAGTCCTTTGTTCCATTATAATAAGATATTGGGCCAACGATTTAGGCTAGGAAAATAATAAGTCCATTTTGCGAATCTCCATCGGCGGATCTGTCGGCCACAGAAAGCACGAGACTCTGAGCCCAATGGGTACAGAGTACGTATTTCTCCAGAACCTGGCTTCCCAACGAGCCAGAATTTGGTACCAATAGAAAGCCAATTGTAAAATAAGAAGAATGAGGGGTGTGCTGTGATTCTGAAATGTTCCGGAGCGGAGATACGAGCATTATAAGAATTTGTGTTCAATTTGGTAAGTCTGAGGAGAGGGGAGGGTCTGGGGAAAACAGCCCTGCTAGTGAGGTCACAGGGCTGCAGTTTATAAGTTTTCTGAAAGGCACCCAGTAGTTAGTCTGACCTGAGGAGCTCTTACTGCCAGCCATGACGAACTGGGATATTTGGAGCTCTGCCCACTAGCCTGGTTTTGCCTGAAATGATCTGAACACATGTAAGTGTTGACTTCTCATTTAATCCCTGTTATTTTATAATTACCTTTGTACATACTTCCAATTGTCTCTTATTGTAACATCCTTGTAATATTTTAATAAACACTGCCTTATCTTTCGGAGTAAAATATTTAAATTACTAGTTTCGTTATTCCTGCTCTAAAACGTACCCTAAGTCTTCTGAAGGGAATTACACTACTGTTTTGAGTTAGCTTCGGACACGTTTAATCGAAGCTGGTGGCTGCATACCTTGTTCTGTGTATTTGGGAGTCGTTGTAGCGATGGCGGCATTGATAATTATTGTTCCTGCCTGAGCGGGAGTAGTTATATCGCTCGCTGCTGCGTGCCCAATAGCCAGTACATAGCAGGCAGCCTTTTTGGCAACTAATTACCTTAGGTGCAGTACCTAATCTGACCTGAGGGTAAGGGGGGTGCTAGAGAGCTGCAAGTTTTCAAGCAGAACTGTAAAGCGGGATATACATAAATCCCGGCAGTTCGTGGTATATTGTAGAGCAGTGGGATAACTAAAATAAGCCCCTGCTGTAAATCGATAGGTCAATAACCTTGTGTGTGTTTTCATCCCATTGTTAGCAGTGGAGGGATAACTAAGATAAGCCCCTTGCACATGTGATAGCCGCCTGTTGGCCTAAAGTCACCCCGATCAGTGTTGTAGGGGTGACAGTCACGGTGTGGATCGTTACAGTACATTATCTCTGTACTGTGACATCACTGTGTACATTATCTCTGTACTGTGACATCACTGTGTACATTATCTTTGTACTGAGACATCACTGTGTATATTATCTCTGTTCTGTGACATCACTGTGTTTATTATCCCTGTACTGTGACATCACTGTGTACATTATCCCTGTACTGTGACATTACTGTGTGTATTATCCCTGTACTGTGACATTACTGTGTGTATTATACCTGTACTGTGACATCACTGTGTGTATTATCCCTGTACTGTGACATCACTGTGTACATTATCTCTGTACTGAGACATCACTGTGTACCTTATCTCTGTACTGTGACATCATTGTGTATTATCTCTGTACTGTGACATCACTGTGTTTATTATCTCTGTACTGTGACATCACTGTGTACATTATCTATGTACTGTGACATCACTGTGTTTATTATCCCTGCATTGTGACATCACTGTGTATATGATCTCTGTACTGTGACATCACTGTATACATTATCTCTGTACTGTGACATCACTGTTTTTATCATCTCTGTACTGTGACATCACTGTGTACATTATCTCTGTACTGTGACATCACTGTGTACATTTTCTCTGTACTGTGACATCACTGTGTACATTATCCCTGTACTGTGACATCACTGTGTGTATTATCCCTGTACTGTGACATCACTGTGTGTATTATCCCTGTACTGTGATATCACTGTGTACATTATCCCTGTACTGTGACATCACTGTGTGTATTATCCCTGTACTGTGACATCACTGTGTGTATTATACCTGTACTGTGACATCACTGTGTACATTATCTCTGTACTGTGACATCACTGTGTACATTATTTCTGTACTGTGACATCATTGTGTATTATCTCTGTACTGTGACATCACTGTGTTTATTATCTCTGTACTGTGACATCACTGTGTACATTATCTATGTACTGTGACATCACTGTG
Organism: Ranitomeya variabilis; assembly: GCF_051348905.1. Lineage (NCBI taxonomy): Eukaryota > Metazoa > Chordata > Amphibia > Anura > Dendrobatidae > Ranitomeya > Ranitomeya variabilis. The sequence goes on along the minus strand of NC_135235.1, from coordinate 273,104,399 downwards.
TACATTATCTATGTACTGTGACATCACTGTTTATTATCCCTGCATTGTGACATCACTGTGTATATTATCTCTGTACTGTGACATCACTGTATACATTATCTCTGTACTGTGACATCACTGTTTTTATCATCTCTGTACTGTGACATCACTGTGTACATTATCTCTGTACTGTGACATCACTGTGTACATTATCTCTGTACTGTGACATCACTGTGTACATTATCCCTGTACTGTGACATCACTGTGTGTATTATCCCTGTACTGTGACATCACTGTGTGTATTATCCCTGTACTGTGATATCACTGTGTACATTATCCCTGTACTGTGACATCACTGTGTGTATTATCTCTGTACTGTGACATCACTGTGTGTATTATCCCTGTACTGTGACAACACTGTGTGTATTATCCCTGTACTGTGACATCACTGTGTGTATTATCCCTGTACTGTGACATCACTGTGTACATTATCTCTGTACTGAGACATCACTGTGTACATTATCTCTGTACTGTGACATCACTGTGTACATTATCCCTGTACTGTGACATCACTGTGTGTATTATCCCTGTACTGTGACATCACTGTGTGTATTATCCCTGTACTGTGACATTACTGTGTGTATTATCCCTGTACTGTGATATCACTGTGTACATTATCCCTGTACTGTGACATCACTGTGTGTATTATCCCTATACTGTGACATCACTGTGTGTATTATCCCTGTACTGTGACATCACTGTGTGTATTATCCCTGTACTGTGACAACACTGTGTACATTTTCTCTGTACTGAGACATCACTGTGTACATTATCCCTGTACTGTGACATCACTGTGTGTATTATCCCTGTACTGTGACATCACTGTGTACATTATCTCTGTAGTGAGACATCACTGTGTACCTTATGTCTGTGTTGTGACATCACTGTGTTTATTATCTCTGTACTGTGACGTCACTGTGTACATTGTCTATGTACTATGACATCACTGTGTGTATTATCCCTGCATTGTGACATCACTGTGTTTATTATCTCTGTACTGTGACATCATTGTGTATTATCCCTGTACTGTGACATCACTGTGTATATTATCTCTGTACTGTAACATCACTGTGTGCATTATCTCTGTACTGTGATATCACAATGTACAATATCTCCGTACGGTGACATCACTTTGTGCATTATCTCTGTACTGTGACATCACTGTGTGCATTATCTCTGTACTGTGACATCACTGTGTACATTATCACTGTACTTTGACATCACTGTGTGTATTGTCCCTGTACTCTGAAATCACTGTGTGTATTATCCCTGTACTGTGACATCACTGTGTACATTATCTCTGTAATGAGACATCACTGTGTACCTTATCTCTGTACTGTGACATCATTGTGTACATTATTTCTGTACTGTGACATCACTGTGTATATTATCCCTGCATTGTGACATCACTGTGTATATTATCTCTGTACTGTGACATCACTGTGTACATTATCTCTGTTCTGTGACATCATTGTGTATTATCTCTGTACTGTGACATCACTGTGTGTATTATCCCTGAATTGTGACATCACTGTGTTTATTATCTCTGTACTGTGACATCATTGTGTATTATCCCTGTACTGTGACATCACTGTGTGCATTATCTATGTCCTGTGACATCACTGTGTACATTATCTCTGTCCTGTGACATCACTGTGTACATTATCTCTGTACTGTGACATCACTGTGTACATTATCTTTGTACTAAGACATCACTGTGTATATTATCTCTGTTCTGTGACATCACTGTGTTTATTATCCCTGTACTGTGACATCACTGTGTACATTATCCCTGTACTGTGACATTACTGTGTGTATTATCCCTGTACTGTGACATCACTGTGTGTATTATCCCTGTACTGTGACATCACTGTGTACATTATCTCTGTACTGAGACATCACTGTGTACATTATCTCTGTACTGTTACATCATTGTGTATTATCTCTGTACTGTGACATCACTGTGTTTATTATCTCTGTACTGTGACATCACTGTGTACATTATCTATGTACTGTGACATCACGGTTTATTATCCCTGCATTGTGACATCACTTTGTATATTATCTCTGTACTGTGACATCACTGTATACATTATCTCTGTACTGTGACATCACTGTTTTTATCATCTCTGTACTGTGACATCACTGTGTACATTATCTCTGTACTGTGACATCACTGTGTACATTATCCCTGTATTGTGACATCACTGTGTGTATTATCCCTGTACTGTGACATCACTGTGTGTATTATCCCTGTACTGTGATATCACTGTGTACATTAACCCTGTACTGTGACATCACTGTGTGTATTATCCCTGTACTGTGACATCACTGTGTGTATTATCCCTGTACTGTGACATCACTGTGTGTATTATCCCTGTACTGTGATATCACTGTATACATTATCCCTGTACTGTGACATCACTGTGTGTATTATCCCTGTACTGTGACATCACTGTGTGTATTATCCCTGTACTGTGACATCACTGTGTACATTGTCCCTGTACTGTGACATCACTGTGTACATTGTCCCTGTACTGTGACATCACTGTGTGTATTATCCCTGTACTGTGACATCACAGTGTGTATTATCCCTGTACTGTGACATCACTGTGTACATTATCCCTGTACTGTGACATTACTGTGTGTATTATCCCTGTACTGTGACATCACTGTGTGTATTATCCCTGAATTGTGACATCACTGTGTTTATTTTCTCTGTACTGTGACATCATTGTGTATTATCCCTGTACTGTGACATCACTGTGTGCATTATCTATGTCCTGTGACATCACTGTGTACATTATCTCTGTCCTGTGACATCACTGTGTACATTATCTCTGTACGGTGACATCACTGTGTGCATTATCTCTGTACTGCGACATCACAGTGTGCATTATCTCTGTACTGTGACATCACTGTGTGTATTATCCCTGTACTGTGACATCACTGTGTGTAGTATCTATGTACTGTTACATCACTGTGTACATTATTTCTGTACTGTGACATCACTGTGTACATTATCCCTGGACTGTGACATCACTGTGTACATTATCTCTGTACTGTGACATCACTGTATACATTATCTCTGTACTGTGACATCACTGTTTTTATCATCTCTGTACTGTGACATCACTGTGTACATTATCTCTGTACTGTGACATCACTGTGTACATTATCCCTGTATTGTGACATCACTGTGTGTATTATCCCTGTACTGTGACATCACTGTGTGTATTATCCCTGTACTGTGATATCACTGTGTACATTAACCCTGTACTGTGACATCACTGTGTGTATTATCCCTGTACTGTGACATCACTGTGTGTATTATCCCTGTACTGTGACATCACTGTGTGTATTATCCCTGTACTGTGATATCACTGTATACATTATCCCTGTACTGTGACATCACTGTGTGTATTATCCCTGTACTGTGACATCACTGTGTGTATTATCCCTGTACTGTGACATCACTGTGTACATTGTCCCTGTACTGTGACATCACTGTGTACATTGTCCCTGTACTGTGACATCACTGTGTGTATTATCCCTGTACTGTGACATCACGGTGTGTATTATCCCTGTACTGTGACATCACTGTGTACATTATCCCTGTACTGTGACATTACTGTGTGTATTATCCCTGTACTGTGACATCACTGTGTGTATTATCCCTGAATTGTGACATCACTGTGTTTATTTTCTCTGTACTGTGACATCATTGTGTATTATCCCTGTACTGTGACATCACTGTGTGCATTATCTATGTCCTGTGACATCACTGTGTACATTATCTCTGTCCTGTGACATCACTGTGTACATTATCTCTGTACGGTGACATCACTGTGTGCATTATCTCTGTACTGCGACATCACAGTGTGCATTATCTCTGTACTGTGACATCACTGTGTGTATTATCCCTGTACTGTGACATCACTGTGTGTAGTATCTATGTACTGTTACATCACTGTGTACATTATTTCTGTACTGTGACATCACTGTGTACATTATCCCTGGACTGTGACATCACTGTGTACATTATCTCTGTACTGTGACATCACTGTGTATATTATCCCTGTGCTGTGACATCACTGTGTTTATTATCCCTGTACTGTGACATCACTGTGTGTATTATCCCTGTACTGTGACATCACTGTGTATATTATCTCTGTACTGAGACATCACTGTGTGTATTATCCCTGTACTGTGACATCACTGTGTATATTATATCTGTACTGTGACATCACTGTGTGTATTATCCCTGTATTGTGATATCACTGTGTATATTATCTCTGTACTGTGACATCACTGTGTGTATTATCCCTGTACTGTGACATCACTGTGTACATTATCTCTGTACTGTGACATCACTGTGTACATTATCCCTGTACTGTGACATCACTGTGTGTATTATCCCTGTACTGTGACATCACTGTGTACATTATCTCTGTACTGTGACATCATTGTGTATTATCTCTTTACTGTGACATCACTGTGTTTATTATCTCTGTACTGTGACATCACTGTGTTTATTATCCCTGCATAGTGACATCACTGTGTATATTATCTCTGTACTGTGACATCAATGTATACATTATCTCTGTACTGTGACATCACTGTGTTTATCATCTCTGTACTGTGACATCACTGTGTACATTATCTCTGTACTGTGACATCTCTGTGTACATTATCTCTGTACTGTGACATCACTGTGTACATTATCCCTGTACTGTGACATCACTGTGTGTATTAACCCTGTACTGTGACATCACTGTGTACATTATCCCTGTACTGTGACATCACTGTGTGTATTATCCCTGTACTGTGACATCACTGTGTACATTATCCCTGTTCTGTGACATCACTGTGTGTATAATCCCTGTACTGTGACATTACTGTGTGTATTATCCCTGTACTGTGACATCACTGTGTACATTATCTCTGTACTGAGACATCACTGTGTATATTATCTCTGTGCTGTGACATCGCTGTGTACATTATCTCTGTACGGTGACATCACTGTGTACATTATCTATGTACTGTGAAATCACTGTGTATATTATCCCTGCATTGTGACATCACAGTGTGTATTATCTCTGTACTGAGACATCACTGTTTGTATTATCCCTGTACTGTGACATCACTGTGTGTATTATCCCTGTACTCTGACATCACTGTGAACATTATCTCTGTACTGTGACATCACTGTGTGCATTATCTCTGTACTGTGACATCACTGTGTACATTATATCTGTACGGTCACATCACTGTGTATATTTTCTTTGTACTGTGACATCACTGTGTGTATTATCCCTGTACTGTGACATCACTGTGTATATTATCTCTGTACTGTGACATCACTGTATACATTATCTCTGTACTGTGACATCACTGTGTGTATTATCCCTGTACTGTGACATCACTGTGTACATTATCCCTGTACTGTGACATCACTGTGTGTATTATCCCAGTACTGTGACATCACTGTGTACATTATCTCTGTACTGAGACATCACTGTGTGTATTATCTCTGTACTGTGACATTACTGTGTGTATTATCTCTGTACTGAGACATCACTGTGTACATTATCTCTGTACTGTGACATTACTGTGTGTATTATCTCTGTGCTGTGACATCACTGTGTACATTATCTCTGTACAGTGACATCATTGTGTATAATCTCTGTACTGTGACATCACTGTGTTTATGATCTCTGCATTGTGACATCACTGTGTGTATTATCTCTGTACTGTGACATCACTGTGTGTATTATCTCTGTACTGTGACATCGCTGTGTGCATTATCCCTGTACTGTGACATCACTGTGTGTATTATCTCTGTACTGTGACATCACTGTCTGTATTATCTCTGTACTGTGACATCGCTGTGTGCATTATCCCTGTACTGTGACATCACTGTGTATATTATCTCTGTACTGAGACATCGCTGTGTACATTATCCCTGTACTGTGACATCACTGTTTGTATTATCCCTGTACTGTGACATCACTGTGTACATTATCTCTGTACTGAGATATCACTGTGTACCTTATCTTTCTACAGTGACATCATTGTGTATAATCTCTGTACTGTGACATCACTGTGTTTATTATCTCTGTACTGTGACATCACTGTGTATATTAGCTCTGCATTGTGACATCACTGTGTGTATTATCTCTGTACTGTGACATCGCTGTGTGCATTATCCCTGTACTGTGACATCACTGTGTACATTATCCCTGTACTGTGACATCACTGTTTGTATTATCCCTGTACTGTGACATCACTGTGTGTATTAACCCTGTACTGTGACATCACTGTGTACATTATCTCTGTACTGAGATATCACTGTGTGCATTATCTCTGTACAGTGACATCATTGTGTATAATCTCTGTACTGTGACATCACTGTGTTTATTATCTCTGTACTGTGACATCACTGTGTACATTATCTCTGTACGGTGACATCACTGTGTACATTATCTCTGTACGGTGACATCACTGTGTACATTATCTCTGTACTGTGACATCACTGTGTGTATTAACTCTGTACTGTGACATCACTGTATACATTATTTCTGTACTGTGACATCACTGTGTTTATCATCTCTGTACTGTGACATCACTGTATACATTATCTCTGTTCTGTGACATCACTGTGTTTTTTATCCCTGTACTGAGACATCACTGTGTACATTATCTCTGTAATGTGACATCACTGTGTACATTATCTCTGTACTGTTACATCACTGTGTTTATTAACCCTATACTGTGACATCACTGTGTACCTTATCTCTGTACTGTGAGATCACTGTGTACATTATCTCTGTTCTGTGACATCACTGTGTACCTTATCTCTGTACTGTGACATCACTGTGTACATTATCTCTGTACTGTTACATCATTGTGTATTATCTCTGTACTGTGACATCACTGTGTTTATTATCTCTGTACTGTGACATCACTGTGTACATTATCTATGTACTGTGACATCACTGTTTATTATCCCTGCATTGTGACATCACTTTGTATATTATCTCTGTACTGTGACATCACTGTATACATTATCTCTGTACTGTGACATCACTGTTTTTATCATCTCTGTACTGTGACATCACTGTGTACATTATCTCTGTACTGTGACATCACTGTGTACATTATCCCTGTATTGTGACATCACTGTGTGTATTATCCCTGTACTGTGACATCACTGTGTGTATTATCCCTGTCCTGTGATATCACTGTGTACATTAACCCTGTACTGTGACATCACTGTGTGTATTATCCCTGTACTGTGACATCACTGTGTGTATTATCCCTGTACTGTGACATCACTGTGTGTATTATCCCTGTACTGTGATATCACTGTATATGCAGCGCCCCAGAGTCCTGGTCGTTGCAGTACTGTGGCTCCGCCACTAAGGGGAGCCATGGTACGTTCGATGGCACTGAAGGAGTTCCTCCAATCAGGTATCACAGACACCAATATGTTTCACAGCAGGGCCTCCGGGGGGAGCTAAGGGTGCTATTCATTAGGCCACTCCCCACCATAGTGGGTAAACTGGGGGTCAGGCAGGAAGTTAGAGAGAGAACGCTGACGGGATTGAACGGAGCAACACCTTGTGGCAGAGGGTGTTGTGAAGGGAGAGACTGTAGGGTCTCTGCCAGGGGTGGGATCCTGGCAGAGGCTTGGCATTGAGAGAACGTAACGGGACCGTGCCTGCTCAGCTTAGCGGCGGTGCCCAAGAAAGGACTAGAAGCGAGGCAGATTGTGCTGAGTGAGAAACGAGATCAAGCAGAAGGCGAATACCAGCAGGGGTTTTGTTGAAAGAGGCAGCACCCTGCTGAGGCGCAATACCGGTGGCCGGAACGCCGAGGGAGTGGATTAGAATACAGCTTCAAGCCATACTCCAAACAGCGGCAGGACAGTCGGTCTCAGGCGGGCTGTCTACCACATATCACCTATGAAGTCTTGGGGGGCAATTGCGGGAGAGGGGCGTCTCTAGGGTCCCGGAAGAACTCCAGGCCTACCTGACAAACGGGTGCCATTCCAACCTGAATACAGGGAGGGGTGGATTACAGAGGAACATCAAATCGAGTTGTGAGGGAACTTAAGAAACAGACACAACCGTTGTGGGGTCACTTTCCGTGAGCACAGCAGGGAAGGACTACAACACATAGCGCTAGAAGGAAGGCACAGATTTCCACCTGAGAGGAGGACTCTGGAGGTGCCATTGGACCGGCCGGACTTGCGCAGCCTGGTGAACCGTATTCTGGACTGAGGACTCAGAGATCTCCAGTAAAGAGGTAAAGAGACTGCAACCTGGTGTCCTCGTTATTTACCGCGACCTGCACCCCACAACTGCACCGCTACACCACCATTAGCACCACTTATTGCACCGGACGTCCCCCACTGACGGACAGGGCCACGGACCGGGTCTAGCCACCGTGACAACCCCAGGACTGAGACCTAGAGGCCCGGCTCCGGGTACCCCTCGGCCCTGCGGCGGTGTGGGGGCGCGCCGCAGCCTTGGCGTCACGAACAGGATCTACTTAAGCCTGAAGAATCAGGTCATGTGTGCCTAGAGACTGTGATTTACTGTGCTTGGACTGTACTTTATTGTAAGACTGTGCTGCACCATTAGCCGCCAAAAGTTCCCGCCAAAAGGCGCCGCCATTGCTACATCCAAGGGGAAGGAGGGCGTGTTATGGGCGGAGACTCCCAGCGTGGCGCGAGAAATGGCTACCGCCCCCTGCACTTCTGGTTGCAGAGGAATGACCTGCCCCAAAACGGAAGAGAAACACCCCTTGATATGCAACAGCGAGGGGCTGGGGACGGAGAAGCCCGACCTCGGAGAAATGGCGGAGTCAGGTGCATGCACTGCCACCGACTATCAGGCAGCGATGATGAGCAGCGAGTGCCTGAGCAAGGAAGGAGCGATCCCGGCCTGCTCTCCTTCACCAGAGACGGACCAGGAGCCTGCGGACCTGACAGCGGAGCTACGTCCACCAATCCCGACCTCGGAGTTAGAGGAGGAGGAACCACAGCGAGCGGAGCAGCGTTCGGGGGCCACATCGGAAGAGCCGCGGTCCGAGCAGCAGCCGACTCCAGCGTTCTTGTCAGCGGACCGGATCGACATCGGTGGAACCACATCAGGCGTAGGTACGGAAGACGCCCCTGCTCCCCCTCACGAGTCCGCTTCCACGACCCACCTCCATCTCAGTAAAGGGCGACCCTTCTCGGCAGGGTTAATGGTGTTATCCCCTGGTGACCTGGGGAGGATGGTGCCACCGCTGTCGACTAGAGTGGGAGAGCCCGTGGATGTGAGTCTAGATGGAGTAGTTCTTCGGTGGGACAGCCCCTGGGTTGGGACAGATGGATCCCAGGAGAACGGGACCACTCTTGCGGTGCTTACGTGGGAACAATATAGACAGTGCTTGATTCTACAGTGGAAAGGCCGGAAAGAGGCCGAGCCGATGGGTCCATCGAGAATACAACAATTCCCTCCGGCATGGGATGACAGAGACGTGACAAGGCGGGGCACTGTGTTGGCCTACCATGCAAGAAGAGGTTGGGGCCTCATACACGAGCCAGGATTGGATACTGACGTTTTTGTTGCGCACTGTAACGTGAGGGCTCCCTGCTGTGGCCGAAGTGGAGAACCATTGCAAAAGGGGGATTCGGTGACCTACAGCCGCCACCAGAACCCGCTCGGGTGGTATGCACGGAATGTTCGGCGGTGTATGTCTGGAGCCGCGACCCTTACCGCCTCGGACCTGGTCCCAGGAGCACCCGATCTTGTCACCATTGCAACGGTGCACCTGGTTGCGGCCACCGAGTTGGCCAGTCGAGTTCATCTTCACGTTCGAACCGTGGACGCTGGCACCACGGTGGCTGGGGGGCAGGAGCCCGAGCCGCCTGAAAAAGAGTAAACCTCGGAAACCTGAAAAATGTAAATAGTTTTCCTTTAACTGTTCCTGTTTGCTGCTAAAACCCGTCCAGGGTTAATGGATCCCTTTGTTGACCCGGGATCCCTGTGTTTGTTCTGAGTTTTCCTAAAATTTTGCACAAGTTTAAAGAACTGCAGAAATCATGGACTGTGCATGATTCGAACTTCCTTGTAAATAGTTGCACCTTCTTAAGGGTGCCTCCTACTGGTTTTAGTTAAAAGACACTTTGCGAAGATACCTTTC